>NC_055680.1:12811150-13113046 GCF_017976325.1 Chelmon rostratus | reverse complement strand
ACTTAGACCTGTTTATGCGTTTGTCAGATGAGTGTTTCTTACATTGCAGCAGGCGATGGCCAATTCCAGGAAGTCAGGAGGACAATCTCCCACCATCTGCTGAAAGGCCTCCACATCCAGCCCAAAGTCCTAAAGTACAAAAACACAAAGGAAAACAAGGGTTAACATTCATGTCTGTGTGTGCTTTTTTCCCTCTAGCACAACAGATTTTATTTTAAGAGCCCTTTCAGTGAGCTGTACTGTCGCAGTTAAGTGCCTTCAACTGCTGTACTATTAAATGGCCACAAGGGGGAGAAATGATCTCTTCAGAGGTTTTCAGCATGTGCACTGATGCTGTGTCCTAAATTCCAACTACATACTAACTGTATACTGTAATCTATTATTAGGCATGCTGTTACTGCAACAACAATAAATGGTGCAAAAAGTGTACTGACAGACTTTGACTTTGAAGATATTTTGTTTTGTTGCTTTTCGAGTGTGAACACACAGAATACTAAAAACCAGTTTAGAATAAGTATGTAATTGGAATAGGGTGAATTATCCTGGTCTCCGTACAGCACATATGTTTAATAAACAGATCCTACAGTAATTCTTGTATGTATTTTATCTTTTTTTGAGGGGGGGGTCATGCATCCTCTATCAAGATAAGAAAATGAGCTTCCTGTTTGTCCCAGATGACAATCAGGGACTCTCATTACAAAATGGGATATCTACACTTTTACATATTTTTCAAAATCATCCTACATGTTGAAACTGCTGCTGAAAGTCATTTTGACTTTGCTTCTTGCACAACAGTCATGTGCCGGAGGTACTTTCGAAATACTGACAGACTTACAGGGCCTGTCCTACAGGACCTGCATATTATCAATAATCCTTTATTGTCATGTTTATTTCCCTCCACAGTTCACACCATTATATAAGAAGGGGCTGTGAAATGAGACGTGCATGAGATGATGAGCATGTGATGATAAGGAAAGAGGCATTTGTCAATGAAGGAAAGGTCTTTGGTACCTCAGTGCGTGGCAGGATGTCGGGGTCGGCCTGTATCCTCGCAATAACCTCACACAGGATGATCCCATATGCAAACACGTCCACCTGCAGAGACAGGAATTGCAATCTTATTTTTACTGCTCTGGTGACTGTGTTTATCAACTATTACTGCAATATCTAAAAATATGCACTCGATGCTGGACCTGGTACTAATTTGCAATTCCTTGTAAGCTCAGTCAGGCTGCATAACACAGAAAATGTCCTCATCATCCCTTTAATGAAACCCTAACAGGCAATCAGGATTTCCACTAAGCTACTCAGGCCAAGAAGTGCACCTCTTACATAACTGAATTCCTGCTCGGCTTTGACATAACTGATTTATCAAATATTCAATGCTTTACTTCACTGCCTTGGTTTATTTGAGCGGCTTTCATCACACCCACTGCGGACCTTGACCTCTTGCTACATTCTGCAGCTGAAGGGTAACGAGGATGGCGATCAGTCAGTACCTTCTCATTATACACCTCTCCTCTGAGCACCTCCGGGGCCATCCAGTAGGGGGAGCCAACCACAGCCAGAGGTTCCTGGTCTTCTTCCTCACTGCAGAGAGGGAAGAGGAGGGAGGGAAGCTTCATGTTAAGCCAGCACTTATGTGAGCAGGAAAAACCTCTCAAATCCATCTCACAACACCCAAGTTTAACAGGACTTTAAAGGATATTGTTATATTTAATTCTGCCGATGTGCCGTTAAAAAATATCACAGCTTGGAGTAAGAACAGAGCGTCTTTAAGGGACTGCATGACAAGCTGATTGACAGAGCACTTTAATAATCAGTTATTAAATCAGGCAAGAATTGTAAATATTGCCTGCAGCTGCTTGAATGTGAAGGTTTTCTACCTTTTATTGGTGTGTATCTTATTAAACTGAATATCAGACAAAATAAGACAACTGAAGTTTTCACTCTTTTTTTGACATTTTATAGACTAAACACAATTATCCAAGGCAAATAAGGGGCCAGATTAAAACAAAGTCTTTCATGGCTCAGATCTGTTAAAATGAAGAAATATTCAAGGGCTCAAATAGACAGCTGTGCTGCTTTTACTGAGGTTAGCGCAAACAGAAAATTACATAACGTCTTTGTTTTGCAGCAACAATTAGTCGATTAATTAGTTCCTATTTTGTTAACTAATTGTTTATTGTTTAGGCAAAAACCATCTTATGTAATAGTTAATTAAAGGTATTATTGGATAGAGGAAGCTTTAGGTAACTGTGATGGCAGCAGATTAAAACACTGAAGACATTCAACAGTTGCTGCCTTAGTAAAAAAAAAGCTTTGGCTCAACAGACTGATGTGCGTTCTGACAGTGACGCGTCGGAGATGATGAAAACACATTTTCAATTCAGGCATTTTCCATAATGAGCAACGATGATGACGGACAAACGGACGGTCGGACACGAACAAGCAGGCATCACACTGGATTTCACGCACACAGAAGCCAATCAAGAGGGGTTAAACGGGGTGAAACCTGCCTCTGTGCTTGTGGTCGTCACCACTTCCCTTTGTATCTAGAAACCCCAGTGTAGTTCAGTTATGTGGAGATATATATCGTTGTGCAATTTTAGCTGAATAGAAAGGAAGGAACACAAGAATGTGCAAGGACAACGTGCGTACACACACGTACGCACACGCACACACACACACACACACACACACCCTGCTGGCAGATACTTCCTCTCTGTGCTATTTCCATCTGCTACTGTGGGCAATGATACTGCAAAAAATACAACGAGGGAAGTGATGGCAGAGGGAGAAACGAGGAGCCGAGACGGTCCCGACGTAAACGCTGTTTGGAGAAGACAGAAACGAGGAAAACAGGGCGTGCAGAAGGCGACGGAGGGAAAATAACTGAACAGAAAGCTCATAAATTAACAGCAGAGGGATGATGGGAGAGTAAAGGACAAGAGTGACTTGTTATATGAGGGGTAGTGCAGATCCAGTAAGGCAGCAGGAGCAAAAGGAGGACTGGAATAGTTTGACCTTATTTGGAGTGCTTTTCCTAAACCCCCTTCACCTCCTCTCCTTCCCTCCATCCTTTCCTTCATGCCACAAGCACAGTGGTAGCAGTCCAACACAAACACACACATTCGAGAAGGGCTGTCAACATCGCCCATTCTCCGCTAGCGCGCCGCTACAGGACACATCAGTGTTTGACTAAAATATAAAGCAAACACGGCCTTGAAAAGGACGGAAACGCAATTCGACAGCTGTTATTGAAACAGAGGCAGGAGCAAACAGAGGCTGCAGGTCTGATAGCTGCAGGTATGCAAAAACACACTGACACACATCAGTTGGAAGCCATGCATGAGTAAAATAACACGTTTAGTCTCGTCTTCGAGCTGCACGGACATGAGTTTTTCAGCTCGTTTCAAGGATCAAAATCCGGAAATTTAGCGCAACAAAGTTTAGTGAAGAGCATGAAAGTTAGAAGCTTTCCCCTCCGACGGTGACACACACTTCTGTAAACAAAAATGGCGGACAGGGCACAAACACAACTGGCGGAAACACACACACCACACACTCGCAACGCTGATGGAAAAGGTCCGGCAGGTTGCAGCGGCAGCTGTGTCGTCTCAGCCGGAGTCTTGTGTTTACTAAATGACTGCAGACAGAGTGAGGAGGGGAGGGCGAGGAGCTAATGGGACATGACGGGGTGTCTATACATGTGTGGGCAGGGGCCTCTTTGACATCCCACTCCCAACAACCTGCTGCTCTGTATTGTTATCAATTCACTGCTTGACCGTTTATGGAGAAACTATCATCCTAAAAGAGGAGAAATTAGCTCATTTGAGGATTTAGGACGATGAGAGGACGACATACTGGGGATAAGAGACGAAGAAACAATGTGTGTTTAATGATGCACTCAATTACAATCTGACATCCTGGTACTTAACTGGAATATTTCCATTTTGGAATAATTAAGGGAATAGTCTTAGATAAGAAAAGTGTCACCAGGCTTTAATCAGTATTTTTCTAACAACAATGGCTCACAGGACTACACGAATATGAAAGTTTAACTCGTAGCAATGACCCCACAGACCCCCTCAGCTCTGCAGAGCTTTATAGCGTCTCTCAGGGCTTTTCCTTTGGTTTTATGCCCCACAGCTTTACTGTTTCGGCTCAGTCTCGCTGCTCTCGTCGCGTCATCCCCAGCAGAAAGGGGAAAAAAAGCTGTAAAACCCTTCTGCACAGGATCTGCGCAGCACAGACAGCTGGTGAACGTAGCGGAACATCTAGCGGCTAAAGAGCCAGAAATTTCCCCCAGGAGTGGTAGAGACCAAAAACTGAGCTAAATGGAGCAAACTCCAAATGAGTGATAACGCTGCTCTGCAACTGCTGAATGAACACAAGCAACTGTTTGCTAACAAGTTCGCCTCAGTAACTTAAAAGTTAAAGAGTGAGAATATTTCAGTGTTGTCAGATGTGATCTGCAGCGAGATTATCCCAGGAGGTGACACAGCTAAAGCTAATTATTTGATTATTGCCCAAACAGATATAACATGCTAAGAATCTAATCACTTCATGGCTCTGGCTTAAACACACAGACGTGGAAGAGGTAACAACATTTACTCTTTAGCAAGGTGGCAAAGAAGCTAACTTCCCAAATGTCAAATGAAGGCTTTCCTATTTTCACACAAATACATTTATCTCGTTAAAGTTTTTCCCTGCATGTGGCTGATAAAATTCATATTTTCCAACTCCGGGGATCGTTATCATTTCCCTTTTTCAAAGTTTCATTTGCACAACACAGGAACTGTGTATTTCACAGCTAACACTTTTGTTGTTGTGGTGTTACTACTTTTATTATACGATGTCACTGGAGAAGCAGCTGAAGAAAGTAAAACTGGATGGCTGTAACTTTGCTGGTCATTTATGCTCAGCAAGATTTATGGTGGCGAGTAAAATATGCAGCATAAATGTCACTGCATATTAAAAACGCACAGCTGCAAACACAGAGGAGGAGACGCATTGAGACGACAGCAGTCAGCATTGCGGCCGCCACTCAGATTAAATATGGACGCCGCCTCAGTGAGCCGTCGGCCCACCATCCCTCCCTCTTCGCCCCCGAAACCACACTTCACAATATTAATACAAGTTCCCCAAACAGTCAGTGGTGGTTGAGAGGGGGTTAACCACAACATTCGGAGAACAGATGCAAACTTTGGAAAAACCTGACTGGACTTTGGTGTGAGTAACGGGTCTCATTTTCCATGTGACGCTGTCTCATCTGAGCGCCTCCGAGAGAAAAGAGAAGCTGTGGGAGACATTTGCGCTCAGAGCGATTTGGCAGGAGAGATAACAAGGACAAGGAGAGAAGTGGAGGAACGTAAGTGTATCGAGCGTGACTTATCTAATCACAGCATTGATAGGGGCTTTGATGAGTGGACTGTTATGGACTGACCTGTAATCTGGGATTTTCTCCGCCAGGCCAAAGTCTCCCACCACGGCCGAGCACACGCAGCCCTCCCAGCGCACCAGGCAGTTCTGCACAGAGGAGTCAGAGGTCACACACACACACATCACCATTACTGCTGTTAAGTGTGTGTGTGTGTGTGTGTGTGTGTGTGTGTGTGTGTGTGTGTGTGTGTGTGAGAGCATTCCTTTCTATATGGCTGCATGTGGCCCTCTGGGTGTATTCAAACAGCGATGTAAGATTTTATCGGGCAGAGCTCCTCGTTAGCTATAAAAAAAAGGCTTTTAGGTGACCATGTAGAACTCTGGAGAAACAGTAGGGCCCCAGACCCTCAGGGGCCCCGAAAGCTCCAGGTTCACCATATGTCAATCAATGTGAATGTGTATTTGTACCACTAAAACACAATATAAACTGAAATAATAAGGGCTTTAAGGTGACACCTGCATTATTACCCAAGCCTGAGGCCCCCGTCTTGAAGAGGGACAATACACGGTGCTTCATACTAAATTAAATGGGGGCCCACAAATGTTATCTGCAAGCCAGGACCTGCAGTTTTCAGCACATCAACGTTAGCATTAGCTGCCCGCTGCTAAAGCCAAATCCCTGTTTAATTTGGCTGGAGGCTGTTGTACAGTTGTCAGTTTCCACTTACAGTGGTCTACTGCAAACTTACGTATTAATTTAACACTTACGTCCACAGCACAACATTTCCCATAGACCTTTTTTGTTGATGTAGCCGCCAGATCTGTGACGCACCTGCAAAGCCTCTAAATCTGCACCAGAGCTTTTTACTGTTTCCAAAACCTACATTCAAAGCAAAAGGCGATCAGATGTTTGCAGATACAGGAGTCTAATGCTTGCACAAATATCGATGTTTTCATTCCTTCTACTGGAACATCCGTAGGTTTGCTGCGCATGTACTACGCCTGTAGGAGCAGAGTCCCTGTGGAGGATCAGTCTGTGCTGATGTTCACTGATGTGTGTGTACTGTACCTGGGCAGTGATGCGTGTGTATTTGTGTGTGTGTGTCGTCACCTTGGAGGTGAGGTCCCTGTGGAAGATGCCCTTGCTGTGCAGGTACTGCAGTCCCCGGGCGATGTCCAGGGCCAGGCTGAGCCGCACGCTCCACGACAGGTACACGTCGCTGCCTAACAGCTGCTCCAAGTTCCCGCCGTTGATGTACTGGATCATGAGGTTAAACGGCAACGTAAAAGTAGTTAGTTACACACAAATCAAAGCACAACGAGTTCATTTCATTTTTAAACTGCCTGCATGTTGATATGGAAGCTGCTTCCCTTATTGTTTTGGGAAATTGGGGCCTGAATGTCTCACTGATGCTGTGCCGTAACAGGCTGTAACTAAACTGAGCTGTCAAACCTGATGAACGCTGCTGCCAGTCATGACACACACATTAATTAATAATAATAAATAATTATTTCATTAACATACAGCCTTTCATTAGTGTGAGTGGGATTGTTTCTTTCCTCTTTTAATTGGCCCTTCCATTGATCAGTCTTAAGTCGATTTTACTCCGTCTGATTTTTGTGTGTGTGCAATTTGTTCCATTTGGACAGTCACAGCAGAGATAGAAACAGGAGCCTCTCACAAGGCCCATCTAATTCATCATTTAACAGTATCTTTAAATGACGTGTGCCTGAAAACTGCTGATCTTTTCAATCGATACGACTGTACGGACATCAGAAATCTCCCCCTCCCCACTGCTAAGCAGCTCAGCTACCATGGCAACGCCAGGCAAACCCATCACATGCAAGAAACAGGTGAAAAGTCATGAGCTGGCTGACCTCATTCTGTCCATAACAGTCAAGCGGGGACTGGCTGGTCTAACAGTCGTGGATGTTTTTACTGTGCGTTAGACAGAGTTTATGTGTTTGTGTCATACAAAGACAGCTGCTGCTTTAACGTGATGCAAAATTTCAAAAAGCAGCACAAATTTGAGAGCAAAGGTGCAGAGAAATTAACGTTTTTTTTGGTTTGCAGCATAGTTTAGTTTTTCATGGTTATTGTCTTAACAAGAAGTGAGAGGGAAAAGTTTAAATGCGGTCAGGTGTACTAGAGGTAAGTAGAAATAAGATGAACTTGAGATTTTGCCCTTTTCTTAACTGATGCAATGAAAGTCACAATATTTTCCCTAAATCAATGTTCCCTGCGTCTCAGTATATCCTCTATGCACAGCCTGCAGTCAGCTGTTAATAGACCACTACAGAGTGTTAGCATGATGCACTGCTAACAGGCAATAAAGTGATGTTTGATTCTTTAAAATGCTCCAGCACTCTTCCACTCAGCAGCAGGTTAATTAGCCTCTTACCTCTGTGAGAGCGTGGAGCTGCCCCTCATGGACACACACTCCTATAAACCTGGAGGCAGAGCAGACAAACACATGACTTAACAACTCTTCACATGGACCAGACGGAGCGGATCCAGTAGTGATCAGTAATGAAGACCAGGATCTGAGGGGAATGTGTAAACCAGATAGGAAAGACAGTTACCTGAGTATGTTGGGGTGTGATAGTCGGTTCATGAGCTGGACCTCCCTGAGCATGTTGGCTCTGTTACTGGCCAGGATGTTCATCTTCAGAGCCATTACCTGACCTGACACACGGTGCTGCACCTGTGGCAAAACAACAACAACAACAACAAGCTTTCATTTTCAACCACAGCTAACACTAGAATTACTGCAAAACTGGAGGTTCAACATCGTCTGTGTGGAAATCAAAAAGCCAATGAAATGATGCAATTTAGCACCGGAAAATGCTACATCCGGCCCAACAGACTCTCTGGAGCAATTAATGCTTGTTCCACTTTTAAAAGAAACATGACAGTTGATGGAAAGTCTTATTTCAAACACCTCAAAGTACATATAAGCACATGAACAGACATGTGGCCAAATAGTGCAGGCCTGCAGGACGGTATTTATGATCATTATCCATTATAAACACATTCACCACATCAGCTAACACAATCTGAAGTAATAAAAATTCAGCTACCACATAGTGCTGCGTCACAGCACACACTCAAGAGCTTTTGGAAAGTGGCCATGAAACATCAGCAGGTTAGTTGAGTTTCTTCATGCCTCTCTGTCCCAGCCTGCTGCTATGGCAGTGGCTGGTATGGTAACCATGGTAATGTGACATGCCCCCCCCCTCGGGCTACATGTTAGTAGATATTTGCCTGGCAAGTAGTTTGACTTCCAGAGGAAATGCACACAGCAGACGAGCAGGAAGGAAGTGTGTGTGAGTGTGTGTGTGTGAGACAGACTGGGGTGAGAAAGCCCAGTACTGTATGTGTTGAATTAACTGTGTTAGCTACTGTAATGTAAGTGAAGGTGTGAACACTGACATTATGAAACAAGAAAGAATGGCTGCTTTTCATTTTCCTTTAATTTTTTTTAAAATCCGTTTATATTTTACAAATGTTTTGATTATCTTTTGGTGCATTTCTGTTATCTTACAGGTTTAAACAGGGCCAAATCTGTAACTGTTGGCGTCATAAATTGCAGGTTTATTGGCATATATAACTTAGGACCACAGTGGAAATTAAAGGCCTGTTTCACAGCTGTGTTCGCCACCGTTACTGATTTACACAAACCTTTAACAGTTCAAAAAACCTGTAATTTTCATCGATTTGTTTCATAGTGCTACTACATGCACTGCAAGTACAGCTGGGATGCAATGTTAGTGTGTCAGAGGTTCACCAAAGTCATTAGGATTCATCCTCTGGGAACAAGCCATCCGACAGTTACTGAGACATTCCAGTGGTTTGATCTGAATCACAATCTTGTTTAAACATGATCTGATTGCTAACTTTCGGACTTCATTTTATTGAAGCAGTCCTGCTTGTGATCTTTGCCAGAACTTTGGCTTCATTAATAAAATGAAAAAGGGGTTTTACAGAAAACAGTGTTCATATTTCTCAAGTCAAATTATGGTAGAAGGGACGTTTGTCGCTGCCAAAACGTCAGTGTCACATCGGCACCACCAGCATTGAAAATGTTCACACAATACCAAACCTCACTTAAAAAAAGACAGGCAATTAGCGAATAACAGCAGGTTGCGATCTTCGGCTCTTGGATTTCGCTTGTAGGGACACACTTTGGTTTGCATTTACAACCAGGAATCAGGCTTTTAATGCCTGGCTGCAAACCAAATTTCCTTTGAGCTAATAATAGAGCTGAACTGGGAGGGTTTTGGGCAGGTTTTAGGTTGTGTCTTCATGAGTGACATGAGTGTGTAATGAAAGGGAGGAGGGGAGTGTGTGAGCACTCAGAGTCTGGAGCTGAAGTCACTGTGACACTGGCCTGGATCCTAGCTGGGCTCCGGATCAGAGCGGCCATGGAAAAACCACAAAGCCTATTACAGACCAGACTGGAGTGCAGCGAGTAAAGCTATTAATACACACAAACACACGCACACACACACACACACACACGCACACACACTAGGCTAAGGCTGCCCTCTTCATCTTAACAGCCAGTCAATGAGTCAATCTCTACCACACTAAATCCTTCCTCCACAGAGCCACTTGAGGACTTCAGCCGGTGGCAAAGTGCTGCACACATGCATGGGTGCACGCATGTAAATCACACACACACAAAACTGCACAGTAGCTGCTTCCTCTTGCAGGCAGGAAGTTGGAGCAGAAATTCAAACATGCAGCAGGAGTGCGGAGGGACTAGACTAATCTCTTCTTCGCTTTATATATATACACAGCACTTAGAGGATGAAGGAGACTCTTTAGGAGGTTTCTTTATACACACAGCCTCCTCTTGCTTCCATTAGCGCAGATTTATCTGGCAAACAGGACTGCGGGGCTTCTGCATGGCTGTGGATTTACATCACACTCGTCCGCTTTTTCCTTGCACACATCTGCCTTCTCACTTATTTGAAGTAACTCTTACATGCTCGTCAGGCAACCACACACACACACACACTCAAATGCACAAACTCTTTGACTCCTATAGGCAGGTTACAGTACAAACGTGAGCCAACTGCTGATGCAGCAGTGGTTGGAATTGCAACGCTGCTTGACCCGCCTGTTTTGTCCCGACAGTTTTTAGCCTCCAAATAAACAACCTCTCGCTCATCATCATTACAGACTGTCTGACTCACCGCTGCAACATTTTCTCAGGTGTGTGTGTGTATGTTTTTGCCATTTGAGAAGCTTAGACTTGCAAAACCAGCACAAGGTATGCGTGGTGTTTTTCTTCCCCCCCAAATGCTTTATGCCACTTAACTGGTCATCTCTGTGGACTTGCCACTGGAATGCAGATGTCCACGCCTGCGTCAAGATTACCCCATGATGCATGCAATTACACACTACGTGCAAACACACACCCACGAGAGACTTCTACTGCATGCACGCGCCCAGACACACCCTAAAGCTTTCCTTCACACAAACCCGGCCTTGTAAAGTGCTGCTGTCAGCAGAGGAAAGGTCACGGGCATCTTTTGCTCTCGCTCGGCGCAGCCAACATGTGCAGCGATGTCTGTCATTAGCCGGCGGCCCGATGGGGCAGGCTGATGTACGGCGTGACAGAGAGGAGGAGGATGTGTCAGAGACTGCAGAGGGAGGATGCACACAAGGGCAAGAGAGATGTGTTAGGCCTTTAAAAGTCTGCACATAAACTGCAGGAAAATGTGTTTGGGTCTCATTAGCAGTTTAAATGATCAAACTGACAAAAACATTTTCTATAATTATCTAATTTCTTAAATATATATTTTGGCATATTCTGGCTTGAAAGCTGTTTCAAAGCATTTCCAACAATGCCAGGAATACTTTTCTGGTGTTGCAATACCAAATCCTGCTCTTTTAATGCATGTTTTCAGTCTAAAAAAACAGTCCAATTAAAGGATTTTGACTGTAAAATAAGATCTGAAGCAGGCTTTAAAAACACTCGTGCGAAATTGTAGAGTATAAACTCCTTCTCAGGTTGTTAAAACACCCCAATTCCCCGAAAACAATGTCGAGGACATGGCCTTGCTGTCGCCAGTGGTAGCTTCAGGCCTGTGTTTGCTCCATGTGTGCGATTATTTTGTCTACGCTACACGGCCAAACTTTTCAGGTGTCCACCACAAGTCTGAGTGTAAGTGAAAAGAGAAAACTCTGCAGAGCAAATCACATGTTGCTGCAGTGCTGCAGAAGTGGAGCGTGGCCGAGTGTGACCACACGGCCGACGACACGCACGCAGAGCTCAACGTCTCGCTGGGTTGACTCTAAAGGCTTCTTTTCCCTCGTGGATTTCATGATCACTCCACAGCTTCCCACCAGTAGGAGCCAATGTTGTCATTTCACCAGCTGAACGTATACTTTCACAACCAGGGGTCTCCAAATAAACGGCGGGGATTGTTAGTGGAAATACATCAAGTCTTGACTCTGCATATCAAAACAATCAGACCTAAATGTTTAGTTAACAGGCAAGTTACTGTGATATTTACCTGCTAAAGTACCTTGCAGCCTTACTGGTCTGAAGCCAGCCACATTAAAAACAGAATCTACTCCTCAAAAAAAGAGTCATCATAATTTAAATGTGCAACTTGTGCAACATTTCAAAAAACCAGACTAAAGCTAAATTTGCCTCAGAATCAGCATTTCAAGGCATCACTTCAAGACAAAAACAGGAAAGCTTCAACAGATTTGACGGGCGAGCTTTGAGCTGCAGCGAGAAGGGACTGGGAGTCCCCGAGGGGGCGAACTCCGCTCACTCGTGTGTCTGTGTCCGCGCTGGAGAGTCGAGAAAATTAGCTTCTCCTGCAAAAAAACTCGAGGCTTAAGCCACCGCCTGAGGCTCTGCGCTCAGTTATAGCGCCAAGCAGCGGGGAGAGCGTGCGGGTGTCTGAGTGTGCAGGCGACTGAAACGAGGCACCCGGCCAAGCCGGGTCCATCAGTGAGCTGGCAGGGAGGTCCATCCATCCCCCTCCCACACACAAACCCCCACTTCTGTGTGGTTGAGCCAGGCTCAGAAACACAACCTGATCCAGGAGGCGAACGGTCCAGGTAGCCGACAAGCCGACACACAATCGCTCACTCGCTCTGTTGCACAACACTGGACAGACCACGCCCCTTCCTCTTGCCCCTACAGGCCTAAACATGAGTTGGGGGGAGGGGGTCACTGGAGTTCATGCATGTTTATCATCACTGACCTGTGGCTCATTAATCGTTCATGTTGTTTTGCTGGATTCTTTAGATTCAAAAAGGGGAACTCCACTGAGAGATGCATCGGTGCAGTGGATCAGGTGTTGTCCATGACATGACTGATCCACATAATATTCAGGTTCTCTGTCACTGTAATGATAATATTTAATGTTTCTGGTACCTGGCCTCAAGTTGCTTTACGATCAAGTGATCCCAGCTGGTTAAATGAGGAGAGAAAGGGGCACAAGCATCCAGCTGAAACAGGAATCTGTATTGAGAGGAAAAAAGTGGACCGGTGCATCCCTGATGTCCTTCTCTGGCTCTGGGGCAGCTTTCTTAAATCTGAGAGAATAACCCAGATGATGTCACTGTGAGGTCATCGGTGTAATCAAAGCCTGGGTTTGGGACAGAAAGCAGGAATGTGAAATATGTGGAGTCTGAATACCAGGCAGGGAGGGATGATGAGAGACTGTATTGAGCTGCATTGTGGAAGGTGTAGGATACAGTCAGTTTCAACTATTCTTCTTTTAGCTGGGTGCTTGTTTAGTTTACCATGGTTGGGACATGAGTGTGTGATTTCTGTGTAACAGAGAACTTGTCATTGGTAGAGAGTGGCTGCATTGAAAACACTGAAACAGGACATAGTTTCTTCCATTCACTTCCACAGAATCAGGGAGGAGGCAGAGATCTCAGAGGCCGGTATCCAAAAACAAATACTCTCTGCGTGGCGTGACTCGAAGAGAGATAAGGGAGCATGTTTTATCTTTTTGCTGTGAGTCAACTCTTTAAAGCGTGATGGGACAGAGACGACAACACAAAAGAAAAACAACTGAGGTGCTGCACCACAAAAGGTTTCACCATTTCTGCGACACTGACGAGACATGCAAACACTGAGCCATTTGTTTAGCTTCTTGCAGGGGAGCGGCCTTCCTCCAGGTTTAGCTAAAAGACTACCGCAGTGCCAACATGCGGACGGGAGGAAACACTCATTGTGCACCGATGTAAACACACTTACACCCTCTCTTGACATAAATGTCCAAAAACATTGGTAGCCACAATGGAAAGGGGGGAGGGATGTGAAAACAGATAATTGTGCAACTCTTGCCCAACACTTCTCTATTTGACTCCCCGGTCCAGCTGAAATATTTTAAGCAATAAACACGGCGGTTCAAGTGAAGACAGGCACATCACATGCTCGGCGCTCTCGTGTTTGCGCCGCAGTGCAGAACATAAACAAAGGCGAAATACTTGAGCAGCGAGTGGCGGCCGAGCAGGTCCCGACTCGAGCAGAGAGGAATAATGAGGGAAAAGTGCTACACTAAGCTGCTGATGTTCAAGTCTGCACTGGCACGCACACACGGAGAAGACAGCTGATGATGGATCCTGGTATGTGTCTATTCAACTCTTTTCCCTCCTCTGTTGTCGTTCCATCTTTCCAGAGTTGACATTGTTCAGCGGCCAGGATTTCCTAAGAACTGGTCACATCCCAACACGTCCTGATGGGAGAGTCCCACAATCAGTATGTCTTTGTTTTTCTACAGGAGTCGGGCCTGAAAAGAACCCGAAAATGATGAGGCGAAGACGAGATTCGGGTTTCTTCTCTGCGATAACCAGCTTACCCCAAAGGAAGAGGAGTGCGGCTGCAATGAAAGCTTATTGTTGCTAGTTTTCCAATCAATCAGTCAACAGTTTCATCTATAAAATGATAAAGAAAAGTGAAAACTCTCCATCACAAAGTCTTCAAATTGCACTGGTGGTCGGGGGGGTTGAGGCAGCTGCCATGAGCCGCACTATCACTGATTTGTGTCCGACTGAGATCCTTGTTTCAGGTCTCTCTCCTCATTTACTGTTAGCGGTCCACTAGCAAATAAAATGCCCCCAAAAGAAGCTTTGTTACTCTGATCAATGGTCGAAAAACACAAATATATTCAGGTTACATTGATGCAAAAAAGAGAAAAGAAGTTATTTTTAAGAAACAATGCAAAAAAACCTCACTGGTCCAAGACTTCTTTCAGTCTTCTATGACAGTAAATTGAATATTCATGGATTTGGACTGTTAGTCAGAAATTATGAATTGCATTTTCCTCTATTTTCTAAACTAATGTCAATCAATTGATTGAAAGCAGCAAGTAAGTAACTGAATTTATAATTAGCTGCAGCTCGAATGACGATATGGCACAGAATGGAAAATTACATAATTTATAACATAATGACCTGTTTAGTAATTTCATTTTCAAAACACAGTTTAAATCATTATTTTGAATATTCAAATTTTGTAAGAGGATAACTAAATTTTGTAATATGATGTGATCATATCGTCACAATATGAATTTACTGAAAGTCAATATACAGTTGCCATAGTGTACACACACACACAGAGGCACCACAGCAGTGTTTGGCAACACATTTCCTTCACATTAACACTCTGTCACAAGCAGCTGACACACACACACACACACACACACACACACACACACACACACACACACACACACACACACACACACACACACACACACACACACACACACACACACACACACACACACACACACACACACGTGTTTCCATCATTTCAGAGGACACATCATTGACTTACATTCATTTCCTGGAGACTTACCATAACCATAATCAAAATTTAATGATTTACATTATGGAGACTTGCGCTTTGTCCCCAAAATGAAAGCAGGATCCCACAGTATGACTGTGTAAACAGATTTATGTACCACAACATGAGTAATACATGACCACACACAGTATACACCCATCAACCCCTCATTCAAGTTGACAGTATTTGTCCTTCAGAGACTCCAGTCTGTTTTAAATCCTCTCTTTATCTAATTATTCTGCTTCAGCTTATCATCATCATATCTCACGTGTGAGCATAACGGCCCACACAGACACACACACACACACATACACCTCCATCACTAGACTCTAATCAGGCTAAATCACAGCCAGTATGATAATTACCATGATGACTGGTTTTGTGATGGAGAAAATTCTCACTCTGTGACTCATGGAAATGTATTCGAATTTCAGCTTCACCTCCCACCTCCTGCAACAATTACAAGGACACACACTTGTATCAGCGCTGGAATTAGCGAGATTGCAAGACAATCAGACCTCACCTCAGCCTACGAACCAGGGTGTGAGCAGGCTGACCTAAGATTGAAGCAGCAAACATTTCTTTCTAAAAATGTCAAAAAATCTCAGTATGTCATTAAAAATATTTGCTAGCAGGGTGGGAAAAACATAAATGCTAGAGTTTGATGCATTGTACCAGAGTTAGCTTAAAGCTAACTGCTATCTGCTGTCTTTTGGCAGGTCACAATTAAGACATAAAGTACATAAAAACACACACAACACTGAGCAGAAATAGTTTGAGATCAGGGGAAATAAATTTTATAGCTTTCTTGTTGAGAGCTAGACATTAAGATTGATAGCACCGGTAAATATGAGCTACAGCCAGCAGCTGTTAACTCACTGTAGCTAGCCACAACGACTGGAAACACGCTAAAACAGCTAGCCTAGCTCTAAACAAAGGTAAAAAAAAAAAAAAAAAATCCGGCACATAACCCCTCGTAAAATCACTACATCACAATGGTTTTTGAACAAATTAAACAAACAAAATATGATATGTGTTAATATGTGATCTTAGCTGGAATTTGTTAGCTTTTGGCTAAGCTAGCTGGCTCCTGGCTATAGCTGCAGGTTTAGCATTCAAACATAACAGTGGCATCAATCTTCTCATCTAACTTTCAACAAGAAAGAGCGTTTTCCTAAAATGTACATAACAAAAACTATGTCTTTGAACCCCAGAACAAATGTCATGTTGACGTGGTAAAACATTAGCGATTAGCAACACTGATGTCAATCTGATTGCTGCTGAAAGGCCAAAACAGATCCAAACAGACAAGACTTATCCAAAAAAAATGTAAGCATTGTCTTTTTTAGACTGGGATGCTGTGGAAGCTTCTGAAAACAATGGCGTGAAATTTCCATCTCATGTAAATTATGGAGAAGGGAAATAACAACCAAATTTGATAAGAAGTCTGCTCTGTGTTTCCTTGTTCTTAGACAGCAGGAGTCATCCGGATTAGCAAATATACAGATCAGTTAGAAAAGTTGGAAAAAGACGCAGTAACACGGTAATCCTATGAAAAATTGATGCAACTTGTTTAAAAAAAAAAGAAAAAAAAAGAAAAAAAAACAGCAGCCCCGGGTAACACGCAGAATAAATAATTACTTCCTGCTGTTAACTGAGCTGTTGAGTGACGGTGCAATATCTGTGATGGAGGGGTTTTTATTGCTATTGAGCCTTCAGGTTTTCAGGTGGAGTTTGAGGCTGATGGAAAAACAAAAGGAGGACACGCACACATGCACACACGCACACACCTGCTTTGAAGAATATTAAAGGAAGATGAAAAACAGCACCTGAAGGATTTGTCTCAACACGTGTGCTGCCTTCCTCTCTCCGCTTTTATTTCTCTCAGGTTGCACGATGGAGAGGTGAATGGCTGCCTGTCTCAATTGATCCGCACTAAAGATTGAAGCTCAGCGACGGCGACACACACACACACACGTGCACACACACATGGCAGGAGGCCAGAGCTTTTGAAGGTGTGTTCAGGACATTTCAAAGCCTGAATGCCATATGCATTTTAGTGACTGTTGAGTTTAATAAACAACACATCTGAGAGGTTTTCCTGCAGAGCGGTGGAGTCTTTCACTAAGAACCAAACCAGGGTGCAGGAACAATCGTTCAGTCAGCCATGTCAGCAAACTTTTTAAATGTGACTGATAGCTGGGCTAACAATTTTGCATCTATATGGCGCAATCAAAAGGGCAAACTGAAGTGCCATCTAGACAAGGCAGCAGTAAACAGTGTGACATTTGCATGCTGATTGGCCATTCAAAGGGCAAAGCTGAGGGAGTGGCTTCAGAGGAGTGCTGGAAGAAGCACCGAGAGTGAAGTCACAACACAAAAACTCATATCTAATGAGGTAAGGGTCGACTCAGCCGTGCAGAATTTAAGACCGCCTTGGTCAGGGGGAACATTTAATTTAGCGTTTAACTTTAAATAGACTAAACATCTTTAATTTCATCTCACAGGACTGCAAGGCTTAAATATAGAAGTATGAATCACTGTTTAACGAGTCCACAGTTCTGCCAGTTGTCATGTTTTAACCTGAACGCTAGAGTAAATTTCTGTTTACTCGTCTTGCCAAACATTGGGCTCAACCCACATGGGATTAGAATAAACCACAAGAATACAGCAGGACGTCTTCCTGCCACATACTCTGTATACAAAGCAGAGCCGAAACAATTTGTCAGTTTATCAGTTAGTTGGACACACAGAATATGAATCTAGGTTTCATTTCTTACGATAAAATTTCAAAAATGTGTTGGTTACAGCCTCTAAAATGTGAAACTTTGCTGCATTTCTGTTTTATATGGTAGTAAATTGAATATTTTGGGGGGATTAATCATTGTTTGCACAAAACAAGACATCCGTTTTGATTCTGGGAACTTCTGATGGGCATTATTTGCTATTTTCTGACATTTCAGAGACCAGTGTGTCACGAAAACAATCATTAGCTGCAGCCCCAACCCAAAGCCCAAAGAAAAAACTGAAATCATAGCTTTATATGTACACACATCACATGTTTACATGTCACATGTGATTATGTACAAAATTTCAAATAAATTGCAGACAAAGGAGGAGAAGAAACAAACCAGGTTTGCCGTAAGACAAATTTTTTATCCTGATAAATGGCATTTTTCCTCATGCCCCAGCTGTCTCCGCTGTATAAAACCCTTCAAAAGCCCACAGGATAAGTGTTCGACCTGAAACCAAGCAAGAACACCTGCATTTTTTTTTTTGGAGGGGGGTTCATATTCAGTACCTAAAGAGAGGAAGCAGGAAAGGTGTTAGAGAGAATAGAGACTGCTCCTGCTCCAGTGAGTCTTGGCACACTCCCACATCGGTATTAAAGAGCTCCTTATAATCTCTTATTAACAGCCGCGCATTATCGTAGGCAGTTCTACCTCTGACTTTTGTTTAATTTACAGGTATTATCGCTGAAAGTGAAGAGTAAGGCGTCCTGCGTACATGACTGATGACTACAATACGATTGGACGAAAAAACGAACAAAGAGGGCAGTTCAACGCAGGTTACAGCATTGAACAAAGGCGACTTTTAATGTGAAGTGTCTGCCCCGGGATTAGTTTAACACAAGATAGCTGTATTTAATAATTTCAATCTTGCTTAACAATTTTTGCAGGGGACTAAGATTCCTACAAAAAAATGAGACCTTGAACTACACACTGAAACGAACTACAGAACTCACTGACATTTTAGGTGGACACAGGAGAGATATGAAGGAAATATTCAGTTACACTCTGCATGACATGCACATAAATTGCTCCAAAGCCCCCCCCAAAAAAACCCTGACAATTCACTGATTATTAATTTATGTCTGTCAACTGGCTAATCGATGCATAGTTTCGGCACTATACACCATTAATTTTAAAAGGGTTGGCATTGTTCTGACTCATCTGTAGTAAAATTATGTTAAGTGGGCTGATCACTTTGTGTGCATGAGAGTTCGGTGAGCGCCAATCAAGACAAAACACAGAACATCACAGCACTAGATTAATTTCTGCAGAAAGAGGAAGGCAGGGCTACATAATTATCTCTCTTGATCTAAACTGTTGCGTCTCACCAGGCAGTTAATCAGAGCGGGGCCTGATCGTTTAACATTCAGAGAGAAATTCATTCATTATGTCCCAGAGTTCATCCTGGATGCTTTCAGTATTAAAGAAAACCAGCTGCTCACCCCATATCCAGCTAGTCCACATATTGTTTGAACCATGAGGCTTTGTGGTGCTAAATGCACTGATCTAGGTTTTTTTTCAAAATCAAATATTAATTTGTCAATTTTTGCAGCAAAAATCCTAAATATTTTCCGTTTCTACCCTCTCAAATGTGACAATTTGATGCTTTTCTTTGATATGACATTGTAAACTGAATATCTCTGGGTGTTGGACTGTTGGTCGGAGAAAAAAAGACAACTGAAGGCATCACCTGTGAGCCTGAGAGAAATGTTTCGCTATTTTTATTTTTATTTTCGCTATTTTCATTTTTGCGATTGTCGAACTCTTTCATCGTGGTGATCCTTGAACGCATCAAACTAAACATTTTTTTTTCCCCCTTAAAGATTTCATCATTATTCACATATAATGTGAGTCTGCCTCTCAAAGGTGCTGCAGTTTGCCCCCTGGCCAGCAGCTCTTCGTATTGTACCACCTCTCGCACCATCACACCGGGCTGCACCCTAGGAATTAGTCTCTGTGCAAGTGAACAGCGGCGTGACAAAGGGAGGAAGGCGGCTGCTTCTTGACGAAGACGAGCAGGGTAAGGTTACCTGCAGGTGTGCCAGATCCACCTGTCCTGACCGTATCCACTTACACACCAAAACACAGTGTCCGTCTTACACAACATGTGGGTCGCACATGTGGAGAGCAGAGGACCATTAGATGAGACAGTGAGGTGTAAATTTCCATCATGACACCATCCTTCCAAAAAAAAAAAAAAAGCCTCCATCAACAACTTCCTCCTGCAATTATTCTGCCTCTTTGCTTCTTGGTGTTTGGTTTAGGATGGACTTGCTGCCACAGACAGGCTGCCACTTCAACAGCAAGCCAACACCTCACTCAGGGCTGTCATAAAGTTTACTTCAGTCCACATTTTGTTTAATTGTCTTAAATAATCAAATAAAGACAAACTTTGATTGTGTGTAATGGAGAATGTGACCATTAAATCTTGAGCCTGTCCTCAACATGACACCCTGTGCACAACTTACTGGGAAAATAAGTCCTGAAACATCCCACACGCACACTTCCTCTCACCTTGAACACTTCGGAGAAGAACCCCGCGCCGATCTTCTCGCAGCTGAAGTCATCTAGACGGGCCAGGCTGGACACGGCGCTGCGCAGGGCCCGGTAGGAGGACGGTCTGATCCGGTTGGTTCCGTGGACGCTGTGCATGGGCGGCTCCGCGTCTCCCTCCTGCTCCGGCTCGACCCTCTCCGTCTCCATCTCCATCTCGGACGCCCCGGGAGGAGGAGGAGGCGGGAGGAGGACGTGGGACGTGTGCGTAGTTTAAAATCCAGCCCGACCACTGTTTACATTTCCCATGTCCGCTACAAGGCCACAGCGCAGGGCTCTCCGGAGGGGAGGGATGATCAACTCTCAGCGGGGGGAACCAAATGTCGCAGCCGCTGTCAGCGGCCGGTTCGGCCTAATTCTTCTGTCAAATTCCTGCACAGGTCCGGAACCAGCTTGCGTATGCCTGCGTCTAACAAACTACGCGGCTGCAGCGCTGCATCCTGCAGAGTCGGTGCGCAGTTTGGCTGAAGTCCCTCATGCCGTGCAGCAGAGGAGGCTGTGCCGTTTTCGAAACTGCGCAGGCTGCTCCTGCCGTCTTGGCAGCGGCGTCCGTCTCTGCCTCGGTTTCCTCAACTGTGCTCCTCCTGCAGTGGAAAAGGCCGGGGCTCCCCTCCTGCTTCCACCAATTGAACGTCGGGTTTCCAGTGCGCACGGAGCGGCCTCAGTGACGCTGCAGCCTATTAAAACTGAAGAGGGAGAGTGAAGAGAGGGGCGGAAACAGGGGCGTTAATAGGGTATCATAAAGTGTGCGTCCGATGTGACTGATTCGCTACTGAAACTTACACCGATCTAACAGCCCGCTACAGGACTTACTTGCAATATCACAATGTGATCAGTGTGGCAGATGATTATAAAAACTCTTGCGCTGGCGCACAATGATGAGGCGCATGATTAAGCTTGATTGCGCCTCTCAAATTGTGTTTTCGCGTTTTTATCTGCATTAGCGCGAGGACACGCGGGGTCGGACTGTGGGGCGCGTGAGAGGAACGGTAATGTCATTAAGCAGAAAGAGAAACGCATCAGAGAGGCGATCGGCTGTTCGACGTGTTATCTGCTCCGCGCTGATAGCAGCCGCGGACGCAGCGAGGTGTCGCCTCTCGGTGTGACTCTCCGCACTTTGCGCACACACACTCATACACACGCGCGCGCTCGTTAAAACTGATCCAATCACCCGCGCAGGGTTCGTGGATGCGCTCGCGGTCGCGCTGAGGCTGGCGCGTGCAGCCTGCAGGATACTCGCGGTGCTCTGCAGGAACCTGCGTGTCGCGGATCTCCCCACGAGCCCGATGACTGCGGCTCATAAATTATGGATGCCAAACTGAGCCGAGTTTGTGAGCTCGTCTGTCACGGACTAAAGTCGCTTCCGGAAACACACACATACTCGCATGTATGTATCGGCTTCATGATTCAGACTGAAAAACGCTGACGCACAACCGCACCGAGGGCGAGCGGGACACGCGTGCTCGCCCGCAAAGTAGGACCGGACTCACCTGGCCTTAACCTCCACATGCGCCGGTGTCCTCTGTAGAGCCCCGAGCCCGGAACAGCTGCGGCGTCCAGTTACCGAGAGCTTAATTTTACTAATTAATCATCTTTTTGCGCCAGCGCGAACCGCCTCCACACACACACACACGCACGCACGCTGGCTTCAGTGGTTTCGTCTTACCTCCCCGCTGCCGCCGCTGCTGCTCTGCGCCTGCCTCGCTGTGGGGCTGCTCGCATGGAGGAAGAGGAGCGGTGACTTTTGCTGTGCTTTGTTGGGAGGCGGCAAGGCGGGGCGGGCCCGCACGTGATCACCGCAAAAATGCACCTGTGGGGGCGCTTGAACTGGCCCAGTTCTCACCTGCCTGGTTGTGCTGCACTCTCCAAAGTGTCGCAATCAGAGGGGCTCCAGTGTGTATTTAATTAGGAAAATATCATATGTGTGCCATAGAAAATCACAATCTACAGAACGGAGGGCCCTTATATAGCTCTTACACAGAATGGAGGATGTAAATGATGTTGCTAAGTGGTCTGGGGGCCCCGGGGCAAAAGTTTCCTGTTGGCCAAACACTTTCCTCTGTGCAACTTCCCATCAGATACAGTGCAAACAGAAGACTGTACATGGCAGCCTCATAACGTGCAGACTGTGACAAGAGTGATCAGTTCCCCAGTATTTAGGAATGTGCACCATGTTAGTGTAGGACATATATCATCAATTCATGACAGAGGGTCCCACAATGCAGCACCTGTCTCGGTTGATATTGTACTTTATTGGTGCAGATTATCTAACAAATATATGATTATTAGAATAACTTGACATGCGGGGCACCTGGGGCTTTTGGTGGAGTTGGTTATTCAGCCTTTGGGGTCTAGATCTGAGGGTGTCACAAGATCACAAGAACAAAAACCTACAGTTTTTTTCTTTAGGAGATTTTTCTCAAATGCTAGAGGGTTTGACCTCTTGGTGGCTGTGAAAACCACTGAAATAAAGACATGTGGGGTTCACAATTGTCAACCAGCGTACTAGATGATGCCTTGGAAATAAATGTAGTCCAGCTAAGCTGGTATTTATTGAACAGGTTTCAAGACTGAGGCCCCTAACTCCCCACCTGACTGTCTGTAAACCTGCTGAGTGGACACTTTCTGGCTGAAATCCTTTGAATTAACCCAGTGGAAAACTTTCAAGTAGTTATTAAATAAGGGTATAACAAATAAGTGCTGAATCCAGTTGGGATGAGTTTGCTGGCATTAGCCCAAACTAGGTTTTTCTGCAACTCAGCTTCCAATATGTTGAATACATAAACTCTGAGCGGAGTTCAGATGAAGCCTTTTAATGGCTGCAGACACTAAAATGTTATTTTCTGTCGGAGAGATTTACAGGATGATACTCACACGATATTGATGCTCTTCACAGCTGCTTGTGAACATTGTGCGGGACACCCAGAGGGTGCAGCTCGCCACACAGAGCCACGAAAAAGTGTGTCATACAGCGTGGAGCCATCTCACACCTCACAGCCACACGCTGACACACCGTTCACACATTCAGCAGGAGGTGTGTGACGCCCTTCGAGCTGCCGAACAGATCCGTGGTCTGCCGCTGCATTATTTATCCACCGAGTTATTAGTCCTGTCCTAAAGCCAGAGGGAAAAGCACTGAAGTCCCTGCATTGTCGCTGATGACAATATGTACTATTTATTATTTAGTGCTGCTGATCACTTATTCATCACACTGACTGTTATATTTGTTTTGGGCTTCACCGAGCGTGTGTGTGTGTGGGGATTATGTGAGAGCATTAATGCATGTGTGTGTGTAGGTGTGTGACAGGGTATTATGTTGACCCCTGCCGACCTTTCTGAACAGTCTCGAGATTACTTTATCACTGGTGGAGCTTTATGTTCTGGGGCAGAGATTTTCATCTGCTGACTCTCTGTTGCCTTTATAGACTGACCACTCAAATGATCAAACTATCTGTGTGAGGAACAAACAATCAGACAAACTCGTCAGACCCTCTTAGGACAAACGTTTCTTGCACCATCATCAGGTCTAAATTCCACTTTGTCCAATACTTTGGTTTATGATCAGCTACCAGCAAATATAATGTTCCCATCAGCTTCAGCTGCACCATGTGTTCAGTGCTAATAAGTAAATGATGCTAAACTAAGATGGTGAACCTGGCAGCAGCCTCACAGAGCTGCTAGCATGGCTGTCGACTCTAAGTATTGCTTAAAGGTGTGATATGTAGCGTTTCTGCATTAAAATGTCTGAGTCTGAATGAGCTGTGCACATTATTCTAAATGCGTTCCAAAAATCTCAGGGTGAAGAGTTAGAAAGAAGTGACCTCTGCAGACCCCGAACAGACACCTGAACTGCCTGTGGCCGAGTTGCATTGTGGGTGATGTAGGCCCCATGTTTTGACAAGAAAGAAGAATGCATGCAATTATAAAGATGATATTTCTGGCTCTGCTGCATCAATTTGGATCCTTTAAAAAAAAACTGTCCATAATGAGCCCGACAGTGTTATAGAAGAGCTAAATCAGTGAAGACAACTTTTTAGGTCCCTGAATGCATCTCTTCATCTTGATAAATGTGGACGGTCAAAACAAAAATGATGGATTAACTGATGGCAATATTAAGTCAGTATATTAAAATATTGTCAAATGAAACAAAACCAAAAACCCTCACAGAAACCAGTTCACATTATTCACCCAAATCAAAAAATTATTTCCTGCTTTTGTCTTCTACTAACAGAAAAGCTAAATGTTCATTTAAGCCAGCAGATCCAGGAAAACAGTAGTCATTATCTTGAAAATCCTCTATCCTCTTTTTTTTACCCAATAATAGTAAGACTACATGCAGGGCTTAAAATCAATGTGAGTCCATCTTTCTTGTGGTCTCACGAGGGACAAAAAAATGTTTTTTAATGAGGCTGGCTCATGTGGTTCCCATTCAGATCCCCTGCTGAAAAGTTTTAACACCGGCCAGTAGGAAGGGAATCAATAGCAGGCTCGTGCTGCATCTAACACCTGAGCTGTTCGGGTTCTCCCCTCAAGACAGATCGAT
The DNA here is from genome assembly GCF_017976325.1 of Chelmon rostratus. Lineage (NCBI taxonomy): Eukaryota > Metazoa > Chordata > Actinopteri > Chaetodontiformes > Chaetodontidae > Chelmon > Chelmon rostratus. The sequence continues at coordinate 13,087,940 of NC_055680.1, read as the reverse complement.
CCCTGCCGAGCACGATCGCAGACTCTGCACTGAAACTGATCCACAAGCTTTTAGGCACCATGATGGAAAGGAAGCTCACCCCAACATGATGAAACTTGCCTTGTTTGCTTCATATTTTCAACACAAAAACTGCACTCTGCCTCACTGAAAGCACTCCATGTGACTGCATTTCACACCCAAAACCCCCCCGAATCTGCTCAGGACCCCTGCTCTCAGTACACTGTCCGCTGCATCTAAAATTCCAATTTCCACCTTTACATGCAGGTCTGGACGGGCCAAATCTATATCCTGAACCTGCTGTGACTCCCATCCCGGTGGCGGCCCCTCGTTAAGACTCATCTGTGGGCGCTAACGACCACACTCTCCGCCGCCTGGCCTTGCAGGCAGCCAGGCGGGGGGCCAGGGGCCTCTATAATTGGTTTTTGGAGCACACCAGCTGTTTCATGTGCCCGCACGCCAGTCCCCGAAGGAGGAGCAGAGGGGGTGCTCCCCCCACCAACACCACCTCCCTCTTCAACCTCCCCCTCCTCCCATGCTGGATGAAAGACTTCTGCTGAGTAGACAAACAGGCGAGTGGAGAGGAGCTGCAACATGTAACACACATAAAAACACACCATATATAAATACATACTACAGCATATGCTTCTTTTAACCAATAATTAATAATTATTATAAAATAAATACGTACAAATAAGGAAACTGCAGCAACTTCTTATAATACTTTCTCACTTTTCCAGAAGAATTGCAAATAAATCAAACAAATACATAAAAACAAGAGAATAATATGTTTGATTTAAAATTCATAAAACCAGTTTGACACATTCATTTCTTAAAAATTTAATATTATTAGCAGTTAAGTGAAGGGAGGTCATATAATATGAGTAATAATTGTAGGACCATATGTGAAAACATGTGTACACATTGCATTTATTGTGTTGATGTTGCATTGGTTTAGTTGGCCAAAGTATTAAAGTAGAAAAATAAGTGCTGAGTCTTGTCTTTAACTTCTAACAGCTGATATCATAAGCAAACCACAGACCTGCTGGAAATGATTAGCTGTTCCTCTTCAAGCTTTATGTGAAAAAAAACCTTTATTTCTTTATTTTTAAAATTGTGTATGAATGTTATTCGGCTTCTGAAAGGCTTAATCTGACTTTCAGAGGTCAAAGTGTCACTTTCCCGTCCAGCGGGAAGTGAGAGTTGCATGTTTACATACGAAAACCACTTCAGTCGTGACAAAAGATTTTTAAGGTCCTGAACAATAAGATTGAGATTAGATTAGATCAAGAAGCTTCCAGATATGAAAGTGAAAATGTGCCCAAGAAGCAAATTACTCAAAGCATTTACAATAAAATGCCCATTTGCACATTTTCTGCAGTTATATGGTTGTGATGTTTGCTTAGATTTTATACTGATTTTTACTGGATTACATAATTGCATTACAAAACATCTTAACAACCTAAAAAAAAAAGGTAATCATGATTTTAGTGAGAAATCCCATAATGTTCCACGTGCTTTTTCCACGCTGCAGAGGACAATCTGGGTTCTTGTCATTTTAAGTAATGAAAATGGCCACTTGGGTGCACACACAGCCAGCTTTTTAACCCCATGGGGCAGACATATCAGCCTTTACTGGTCTCCTGGGCAGAGTGGAGGTGCTGGAAAGTGGATCAGGGTGAAGCGCTGCTCCCTCCAAAGGGAACAGTAAAGTAAATTACTGGAAGCTGTCAGGAGGGGCTTTGTCTGCTATCTCATTAGGAAAATTAAATGCCTGGATGATACTATATGTGATCCATTTGGTTGTGAGCTTCACTGGAGTTCTTCTACTGTGTGAGAGTCAAAACAGTGAGCTATAGGTAGACAGCATGTGGCAGCAGCGACAGGAAAAGAAGATGGAAATCAATACAAAAGGCCCCAAAGCCGTCCTCTGTTGTTCACTGACCCCGTATCATTTTACCCTGAAGGCCTGCATTCACCAAGGCTTTACAGTTCCCATGAAAGCACGTAGCGAAGGCGCTGCGTAATCTCTAAATGATGAGCAGTTAACTTAAGTTAAATTCGCTCCGTGCACTTTCCCAGACAGCAGCACTTCTCCTGCAGCTTCACACAGGGATACAAACACTGTCAGTTGTGTGTTTTCCCTGGTTTCCCCTCTTGTCTCTACATGCCTGCTCCTTTTCTGAGCCTCAGGTTTCACCTTACAGGTAAGGAATGATCTGTTTTTCTCTACCTGGTTGGGACTTGTGTTATGTCTTTTTTTTTTTTTTTGGACTGGCTGCAGCCCTTTGCGGTGTATTTGTCTTTTCAGTGACAGTCCACAGAATAATGCAGTTTATTTGCTGAAGATAAAGCATTGCCTCTCAGGTGTGTGTTAATGGGTTAACAGGCGGTAGGTCAGCACCTGGGTGCAGAGGTTTGCAGTATTTTAAAGCATGCAAAACATCCACTTCCTCCAGCTGACACTTAAAGTCAACTCAAATTTCCTGCCTCTGAGCGCCTTCTCTTAATCACAGAGCTGGCCGTGAAATGAGGCCTCTCCTGAAATAATAGGATCAATGAGTAGCTCAGCAGGGCGCTGCTGCTGTTCTGTGGAACTTATTGATTCGTCATTTATTTTATTCACATAGTCGAGCCCTAATATGACAGGACAACTAGTATGATTCATGCACAAACCCCCCTCCGATTAGTGAAGCACTCATCAGGCCAGTGTAGGTGCTTTTCAATTTAAATACAAGATAAGGAGCAATTATTTGACATATAAATGCCATCACAAAACATCAGATCATTAATCACCTCTCTTTATATTAAGATGCTCTTAGGCTGATGCAAATACAAGCAGTGGTTTACCAGTTAGAGCTTCTACTTCAGTAAAAGCGAAAAGTACAACCTGTGCTCCAATTAAGTAGTATTACTATTTAAGTACTTCAGGTTTGTATTAAAGCACATAACTTGAGGAAATGTACTTAGTACGTTTCCACCACTAATTTAAACCAAGAGGAATGAGACAAAAGATACGGCTGAGATAAAAGGCAGGAACACGCAGCATGAAGAACACTGATAAGATGTTATCAAAGGTCAAAGGCTGCGTTCAATCACGAGCACTTTTAGTCTGTCTGATGGTTTAACAGCAGAATTGACGGCACAGTGTGAGGACTGAGCTGCTGCTGCTGCTGCCGCTGCTGCAGACACACAGTATGGATTCTCCACTAACCCACTGACCTGCATTGCAGAGGCAGTTTTTTTTCTCTTTGCTACGCGCTCTGTATGTTCAATTAGAAGTGAAAGTCTTTAGCAATGCTGCCGTCTGGTGTTTGCAGACGGTTACTGCACTGGAGCCTGTTCGGCGTGCCTGCAACAAGAGGTTTCCTCTCTTACACGGAATAAAGTATATCACTGGATTAGAATTATTGATGCATTAATGTGTACATCACTTTAATGTTGCAGGTGGTCAAAGTGCAGATCATTTTCATTACTTTAAATACTGCAAGTCAGAACGGGAAGAGGTACTCTGGTCCTTAACTAAAAATATAAATATTATAGTCTAAAAATACTCCATTGCAAGAAAAAGTCCTGACCTCGAACTTCAGTATCATTGTCATTAAAATGCACTTAAAGTATTAAAAGTAAAAGTACTCATTTTGCAGAATGACTCTTTTCACACTTTTATATGATCATAGAATATTATATTTTTCTTTTAATGTTGTACTTCTTTGATGTGGAGCCAATTTAGATACTTTGTATTCCACAGGGCAAATTAATAGTATAGAACTGCATTATATCATGCTTTTTTTATTACTTAAAAAAACTAGTGTCAAATAAATGTAGTGGAGTAAAAAGTACAATACTCCCCTCTGGTGTGAAAGGGGTAGAAATATAAAGGAGCGTGAGGGGGAAATATTGAAGTAAAGTACGGTACTTACAGGTGCAAGCTACCAACTTGAGTGAATATTAGTTTCTTTCCACCACTGATTGAGAGCATCAGAGGAAAGTGGAAAACATAGAAGAACAGTTTTATAAGATAAGAAAAAGTAAGATTTAACAATCCCCAGAGTGCAGTGGCTGTCTGTGTTCAGTTCTGTCCAGAGTGTTAAGTTAATTTCTAACTGTGTTCTACTGTAACAAGCACGATAACGCAACTCAGGTTAAACTTTGACTCGGAAAACCTGCAAAATTGAACCTTGTTTAACGTGGACATGGCTCACTGTCAATCTGCGCAGATGAAATTCCGGTCAGACCTTTCAAAATTAACTCGTTTTGCCTACATGGTCCTCGTACTGCGCGCACTTTTCAGAGCGATGGTGAGAGTTCATTCATCTTTTGAGTGACTTCAGTGCGGTGCTTTGGGAAACACAGTGGTAATCCATAACAATGCATCATATTTCATAAGATTATGTTAAATGCAGTCTTAATATTAAAAGTAATCACTAATTAAAGTTGTGAAATAATTTTAGCGAAGTAAAAAGTACCGTACTTTTCTACTATTTACGACATCAAATTCAGAATAAGCATATATTTACAAAAAATAATGAAGTTAATGAGGTAAAGCATTAAATACATTGTTTTTACTGTTTTCAGTTGATATAAGTCCAAAAAAAAGTATCAAATTATCTTTTATTTATTCTGTTTTATTTATGTTTCAGTCTAACAACCACTTTTTTGGTATGGGAGTTGAAAGTGAAAACATATATATATATCAATATATCAATCCTCTTTAATGATTTTATTTTGAAGCCCAAACAATGTAGTTCCGGTCTCCGGCCCCGCTAGCCTGTGCTAACCTGATGTCGCCATACGCGTAACGTGGTATATAACACAGGAACTGGATGCTAGGCGGCTTTGACCGGAGACACTCGAAGACCTGCCGTCCCCCCTCCGCGGTAGAAACATGTCGCTGAGCCGAGTGGAGAAGCTCCAGGTGTGGCTCTTCAGGACGCTCATGGGAGCCCTCTTCGCGCTGTTCCGGCTCATGTCCACTCGACGTCCCGCTGTGTCCGGGACGAAGCTCCCGCCCGTCAGCAACCCGCTGCTGCTGGTGTCGGCGAGCCAGCTCGCCAAGAAGATCCGGCGGAAGGAGGTGTGTAGCCGGTGAAACCAGGCGACGACTGCGGCTGGACTGGCGAGCTTTAGCGTGTTTGGCTTCAACAGTTGCACCTGTGGAATAACGGCATAACGCACACCTGTGCTTCTTAATCCGGAAGTGGCTATTTAACTTCAGCCACTTCCTACAAAAACACCTGTGCTCCTTTTTAAAGTGGACTCTATTCAAGCATCCTCCCTGCAATGCAATTTTAACTTTATTTAGACAGTATCACACAGGTACAGGTGTTACAGCATTATCTCAACTCAACTCAAATGACTTGTCAATTAATCAGATGTCACCTGGGCTGCTGTTATCAACAGAATGATTAACAGACGGCACTATAATCCACTGCAAAACATGTCAGGGGACATGTGCAAACATGTATATTTTTTCTTCCTTCTCCTACTCTCTGTTTCCAGGAAAAGCCTGTTTTTAATGAGTCTGGATGCCTTACTTGTTTTTCTTTGTGTGTGCGTGTGTGTGTGCGTGCGTGCGTGCGTGTGTGTGTCATTAATCACTTCTACATGTTGTGTTTCTGCAGGTGTCAAGTGTGGAGGTGGTGCAGGCTTACATTGACAGGATCCAGGAAGTCAACCCCCTTCTGAACGCTGTCGTGAAAGACAGGCAAGCCCGACTCCTCTGATGCTTATTGATGTTTGTTGTGCTCCTTGATTGGACGAATAAAGACATTCAAAGACGTCACACAGGGGTTTTAGGCGTTTTAAGAGGCATGGGTGGGTGCTTGCAGCTCCTGCACTTGAGCCCTCGTCTGTTACGTTTGAAACGGTCTGAAACAGAAAATCTGGAAGTTGTTGTTTCAGCTATGGCGCATAATCTTAAAATCAGGAATTAAACAGAACTGGGTCAAATAGTTTATTTCTCCCCCCCATCCAGGTTTGACGCCGCCCTCCAGGAGGCGGCTCAGGTCGACAAGCTGATCGAGGAGGAGACCGGGGGAGAGGAGGTGCTGGAGGACCGGCTGCCTTTACTGGGAGTCCCCCTGTCAGTCAAAGAGTCCTACGCCCTCCAGGGTAAGTCCCCGAAATCTAATCTCCTGTCAGTCACCTGAAACCAGGGTTAACTGGTTTACTCAGCGTTTGATACTGGTCCCATAAATCCACCCACACCCAGGAACTGTTTCAGCTTCCTCCTCATGATGGTCGCACAATGAAAACCAAAGCAGGTCAGAAAGAATTTGAAAGATTTTCGCCTCGTTTCCATCTCGCAGGCATGCCCTTCACGACGGGCGCGTTCTCCAGGCGAGGAGTCGTGGCCACTGTCGACGCCCCTCCGGTGGCCCTGCTGAAGAGGGCGGGCGCCATCCCCCTGGGCGTCACCAACACCAGCGAGCTGTGCATGTGGCTGGAGTCCCACAACCACCTGTACGGCATCACCAACAACCCGTACGACCTGGAGAGGATACCGGGAGGAAGCTCAGGTTAGCGGCTGCTGGCTCCTGCCTCTCTCTGAGGGGGGAGCAGGACGCTGTTGTTGACTTCAGAGCTGCTTATTGTTGCAGGCGGCCTCTTTGTTGCCGCGGTTTGGCCTGATAATCATATTACACTGCAGATGCACAAACACAGGCTCTGGCCCGGGGGTCACTGCAGGGGAAATCTGTTCACAGATCTTGTGTGAATTCTTCAGCTTCTTGTTGTTAAGGGCATGTTAAGAAGAGCTATATTCAGATATGTTGTGATTTCATGTTATAGTTTATAAGATTATCTGTTAGCTCAAAGCAGGATGTACTGTGGATAGTTGAAGACTGAATAAAGTTTCTAATCTAACCAGACTGTCTCTCCTCTCCCTGTTTATCTCCTCCTTCCTCCGCCTGCCTCAGGCGGGGAGGCCAGCATACTGGCAGGAGCAGGCTCGGTCATCGGCGTGGGCTCGGACATCGGCGGCAGCATCCGCATTCCCTCCTTCTTCTGCGGAATATTCGGCCATAAAACCACTCCAGGTAAGAAGGGCTCAGTGTGAAACGTGCGTTAATGCAGCCTGTCCTGTTCCGTGTGCTGTCGCAATATCTGCTGTGCTTCAAAAGAGAACCATATAACAACAATTCATCAAATGACAATGTGAAAACAAAGTGAAACAGTGATGAACCAACAGAGGATTAGCACCCGAACCTGCAGCTCTTCACTGTTTTCATTCATTTTAACCATCATGCTTTCAAGGTTAGAAAAGTGGTTGATTTTCACCACGATCTGGGTTTTTCATCTGCACGTTCATTCACGTAAACCAAAAATCTTCTAGTACTTGACGTGAAACGATCCAGTTGTCATGTTTGTTCGTCTTCTCCTGGTGCCAAAAGAAGCGAACAAAACATACAAAGTTAACACGAAGAGCTGGTAAAATAAATAAAGTGGACAATATGGTTTGATTGCAAACAATTTAGCATTTGTAACAAATTAGATTAAGGCTGCAAGGGTCTGGAAGTATTTGGTTTATGTACCTTGAAAGTGCTTGAATTTTACAAATTAGCAACTAGCTGTGCACATATTGGAGCATTTAGCAGCTAGAGAGACAGATATTTCCCTCAGGAGGTGGTAGAGACCAAAGGCAGAGCAAAAAGAGAGTGAAAATTGGACTAATGACTTACATCAGCATGAATCCCCTGCTCTGTAGCCGCTGGACGTGGAAAGAACTTGTTCCTGCTGTTATTTCTTCACGCTGTAACTGCGTTGTGTGTGTGTGTGTGTGTGTGTGTGCGCGCGCAGGCGTCGTGTCCCACGAGAACCAGCACCCTACCTGCAGTGGCAGACAGGAGGAGTTCATCAGCTGTGGTCCCATGTGCCGCTACGCCGGCGACCTGCTGCCCATGCTCAAGATCATGGCGGGCCCCAACGCTCACATGTAAGAGCTCCGCTGCATCAGGGAAGACGTGCTTTTTGTCTCCAGCATTACTTCACAAACAGTGGAGCACGTTCTCCGTGCTCGTGCGTATACGCAGTTATTCTGTGGACACACAAGAAAACATGCCTTTTATCAGCGTGTGGTGTAATATTTCAGCAGCTTTGGTAACAATCTGCCTAGAAACTCGCTGCTATTCAATCCTAATTCCTGTTATGCTACATGGATGTGATAACGGGCCTCATGCATCATTTTCCTGCTCCTATTTTTGTATTCTTATCGTCCCAACTGGACAAACATGTTGTGTGATCACTTGATGAATGTCACCTGTTTGCAAGGAGGTGCATGTTTATGAGGTTTGATAATTAACATAATAGAAAGTAAATAATACATTTAGTTCCCAAATAAGCAAATAGAAATTGTGAAATCTAATCTAATCTAATCGTGATGACGATGATCAGAATATTATACATCATATCACATCATATATTTTATTTTAGCTAATTTTTTAAAGTCCAAATTCACACACAAGCAGGTGACTCAACAAGGTATCTGAAGCCAAATTAGGTGCAAATATGGCAGTAAAAAAAAAAAAATGTCTTTATTCACTAAGCGAGATATCGATGGAGATCACTTGAACCACAATCCAAAGTGCCTCACAGGGCAAAGAGTCATTTCAGGTGTATTTGTTTGCCTAATTTGCTCCTCACTTGTGCGTCCACAGGTTGTCCTTAAACACGAAGGTTGACCTGAAGAAGCTGCGGTTCTTCACCATCCCCCACAATGGCCCCTCTCTCATGTCGTACCCCGTCAGCAAAGAGCTCATGGAGATTCAGAGGAAGGTCTGTTAGGTCCAGAAACCTGGAGCCTTGCCGGTAAACCCGGCACACCGGGGAGGTTTTTAGAATTGAAATCATGTGATGTTCTCCAGGTGGTGGAGCGCCTGGAGGCCGACCTCGGAGTGGAAGTCCAAGAAGTGCGTTTCCCCGAGCTCCGCTACGGCTTCCAGATCTGGAACACCTACCTAGGTCTTCCTGACAAAGACGGCAAGGTAGGTCTGACTGACAACTGGATCCAGAATGAGGTGTCCCTGCGTTCTGTGACAGAAAGCAGGCTGAGTCTTGAGTCCCAGCTCCTATTGTACTCTGCTGCCCACAAATGTTTCACTGATCTGTTTTGCTGCCAGACACACACACACACTCACACTTGGCTCTTGTGACAGTAGTTGTAGTGGGCAGTGATGAGGTACTTCCTCTTCACTTGAGTATTTCTACTCTCTGCTTCTTTTTAACATTTCAGAGGAAAATAACTGTGCTTTTACTCATTTGCACATACATGGCAGCTATAGTTAATATTTGCTTCTCTGATTAAGATTTAACATAAAATAAACTAAAAGAAAATACAATGCGCCGTTAATGATTAAATCAGTGGTTTCTCCAGTTTTAAAAGAGAAATTTTAAAGTTCAATGAGGTAAAATTATTCAGTATTTCACAAAAAGCCAAGATTAAAGTACAGCCTTATGAAGCCAAATGAGTGTTTTCTCCCATTAATCATCTCACGGCCCCTCAGATTTACTTTGTGACCCTCTGCAGGGGGTCTGAACCCTACGCTGAGAACCACAGGACTAAACTACAAGCTGTATATAATGAAGTTTAAACTCGCTCCACCTCAACCAACTACAACAGTACAATGTTACTTACAGATTGTTGCGTGAATATAATCTAATCTAAAATGATAGACATAATACCTGTAGTATTTTTGATACTTCTGTACTTTTACATATATGCTCTAAATAGGATTTTGAGTGAAGGACTTGTAATAGAGTATTTTTACATTGTTGTATTGCAAAAAGGAACTTGCAAAATTCTCAGTGCTTGAATGTCACCAAATAATTTTATCTTGTAACCTATTTCTTTCAAATAAGAGCATGGAGCAAACTGGTTTTACTCTTCTACATTCAGATCAGACCATGTGACCACATGATTATACTGCGATGGAGAAAACCCCTGTGAGACGCCAGAGGCCAGCTGATTATAGAGCCGCAGTATCAGCCACAATAATCTTTCAGTTTAATGAAGAGAGCAAACTGTGTGCCTCTGTTTTGAGATACTTCATGACCTGTTTTTAAATGACAGGCTGGTGTTGAGATTACACACAGTGCGGTTAGGACTCTGGCACAGGTGAGTGTTTACAGCGTGATAATAACCCGTTCAGACAGCGAGGAGCCTGGTGACAACTGGAAAACTTTAAGTCACCTGAGAAACTTAGAGAACTAACAGTTTTCACGCTTCCTTCCCTCAGCCTCCTCAGCGGTTTGCTGAGCAACTCGGGGAACCGGGACGACCCGCGTGGCCTCTGTGGGAGCTGCTGAAATGGGTGGTGGGGAAATCACATCATACCATGGCTGCTATCGGTAAGCATTTCTTATCATTTGTTTGAACTGGTATGAATGAAGTTTGACTTTAATTTCAAGGCTGGTTTTTCATCCGGCTGCATTTGTTTATGTTTAATTGTCTGGGTGTGATAAATGTGGAGTGAAACTGAGTTGATATGATTTATGTAGTTAAAATAAACAAGAGTTTACTGATACTTGAATTTTTTTTTTTTAATTAAATGCTTCGTCTTAAAGCGGCAGCTGTTTGCATGAACTGGTGTGTGTGTGTCATCTTCAGGTCTGGGCCTGCTGGAGATGTGCAGTGCGTCCAAACCGTCGCCCTTCATCATCCAACAGAAGGAGAAGCTGCAGAAGGAGGTGGAGGAGCTGCTGGGGACTGACGGTGTTTGTCTGTTTCCTACGCACCCCAGAGTGGCTCCCAAACACCACCACCCGCTCTTCAGACCCTTTGACTTCACCTACACAGGTGAGTCCTGCCTCAAGTGTCGCAGCTAACACACCCGTTCAGCCTTAATTTGGAAAAGAAAGACAAGAAATGAAACCCTTCAATCCGTTCTCCAGGTATAATCAACATCCTGGGGCTGCCGGTCACCCAGTGCCCTCTGGGTCTGGGTGAGGAAGGTCTGCCTCTTGGCGTGCAGGTCATTGCTGGGAAGCTGCAGGACCACCTGACCCTCGAGGTGGCTCTCTACCTGGAGAAGACGTTCGGAGGCTGGAGGGACCCCGGAGCCAAATAAAACCCCATACCATTACCAGATCTCCAGACCGGAGCCGGTTGAAGATTGTCAGACTGACAGTCTGTCTGCCTGTAGTACACAAATACCAAGAGGTACAATCAGATTGATGACTATTCAGGATTGAGATTGATTTTTTTGCACTAATGGAGGAATCAGCTGCTCCAATGAGTCCAAGTCGTGATTTTATAATTTGCCCTGTTCAGTGGCCGTGAAGTCATGAGCACAAGCTTTAAATAAGGCTGATTTTTAGTGGAAATTAGTGGATATTCAATTAAGCATTCACATCATCGCACAAAGCAAACGCTTTTGTGCTGTTCATACCTTCCTTTAAAGGATGGCACAATTAACTCTTTCTTATTTTTGGATCAACACCTGTACAGTTACATGTGTATCACTAACAGTAAACCTACTGTTGCTATTGTAACACTCAGTCAGCACACGACAGGTTAAACGTCCTACACACTCATACAGGTGTTTCTGAGTTTGCTTGTGTTACTTGACTCTATGTAAATTAAAGAATCATAAAGGTGGAATTTGACCTGCGCCAACAGGTGCCAGTAGAGAGATGACAGGTGTGTGTGGTCAGGTCATGCTCATAAATCCAGTCATCCAGAATAATGAAACACCTGTGTAGATGTGTACTGGAAATATGTACTGGTTTTTAACGCATTGGAGTCGGTACGGGACAGAATCATGCAGAACCTTAGCTGTGTGCTTGGTAATGTGAATGTTGCGTAGCTGCAGTGGTGCAGAGATTGTGTTGCCTGTTTTATGCTGCCTCTCATTTGTTTCAGTTAATTAAAAGAAAAGTCTGAATCCTTCCTGTCGTTTGTAACTTGTGTAGCTGACTGTTATTTGCAGCAGGTCTTTTAAGGACACTGCAAGGTCAGCTGGTCGATGTTCTTTGGAATGTGTGAGTTTGTTAATGTCGATAATCAGACTGGCAACAGTTACATTACAACCTTAATGTAAACTGGTTGTCACTCACTACAGCAGAAATAAACTATAAAAGGACTTTGTCACCCTGATTACAAACCAATTAACCATTAACTGGACATTACACATTTTCCTAATTTAAAGGAATAGTTTCACATCTTAGAAAATATCTGTTTTCTGTTGGAGCCTTAAGATGAGAGGATTGATACCACTGTTGAATATCTACAGTAAATAAGCTTAGCTTAGCACAAAGACTGGAAATGGGGGGAAACTGCTAGCTTGGCTTTCTCCAAAAGGTGACAAACCACCTACCAGCACCTGTAAAGCACACTAACACATAATGTGTGTACAAAATAAGTGTCAATACTTGTTTATTGTGGCTGATTGTGGCTGCCTTCAAATGGTTAAAACACAGGAAGTCATGTACATGATACATGATACGTTTGGCGTTCTCGTGGTTAAGTTGTGAAAACATTGTATCCTCGCTGTTCTCTTGTCGTTCTTCACTTATTTCCAAGAAACTATGACTTACTCCTCAGAAATTAGATAATTATGAAGAAAATCTATACAACTGAAACAACAAAATATTGACTTACTATCCTCCAAAAAAAATGAACTTTCAGCTTTTCAGTGAGCGCATGCAGAAAACTTCCAAGTTCTTGAATACCACAAGAGGGGAGGCGTTGATATGGACTCAAGTAAACACGACCCCATTTGAAGGCAGCATTTATCTGTGGGACTATTTCTTGGCTGAACTATTCCTTTAAACTTGCCAGATGACAGACAGTGAGTGTGACCACAAGGATACCGTGAAGGAAGAGTAAAAAAGATGAAAACTCCCCTGGAGTCTGCCGTCACTTTATTTTCTTCCCTTCTTTTGAAAAAGGATGGAAAATTACTAAACATCTCCCAGAAGGCTCCGAACAGAGCTCGACAGCATTCACAATTATTCACCGCTCGTTTTTTGTCACCGCTATGATGACTGTCATTGTTCTCTTTTTTTTTTCTCTCCCTCAAATCATGATTCTGTTCTGAAAGGTCCAAGATAAGCTGCGAATGTCACATTCATACAGAAAAATACAGACAGCTCGTCTCCTCTTCGCTCTAGACACGCGACATGATTGTACCTCGGTACAAACGTTGAAAGGTGCCCGACGTGACAATGATTCTTCTGCTCAGACTCGTGTTTAACTCTCACCCCTCCTGACCACAGCGTCATTCAGGAATCGCAGGTGACTTAAAAACAGAAACAATAAAAAGGGTAATGGAAACAAACAAAAAGTACAGAAATATTCTTCATAGAGTCCTGCATTTTGGCAGCGCAGGAAAAGGGAGGACCTTTCTCTCCTTGACGACCTCTCACCTGCCCAGTGCTTGATTTGGCCCAAACGTGTTTGCAAATACTTGTATGTGTGTAAACATGTTTTTTTTTCTTTTTCTTTGAAGTGGATAAGAAATTGTGTGTGTGTGATTTTGAGCGAGCGAAAGCGCCTCAGGAGGTATTGGTGATGGGTTTGTATTTCTTGAGGCGGGTCCACTGCCCTGTGGAGTAGTTCATTTCGAAAACTGTGTCCACCAGCATGGTGGTGCTGCCGGTGCCGTCGGCTTTGGGCAGGACCTCCGTGTGTTCGCTCAGCTTGATCTGGATGATGTCCCCCTGCTCCGGGCACGGGTTCTCTGCAGGACAGACCAGAGGAAGCAGACCAGTTATTATTGGTCTGACCAGGTGTGTGTGTGTGTGTGTGTGTGTGTGTGTGTGTGTGTCAAAGACCTGAGGTCAGCATTATAAAGATGGTCATATGCTCCACACAACACATGTATATATTAAACCTGTGACAGCAAGAAAGACAGGAACTCTTCTCGTGCTTCTTTCTACACATTCAGTGAGTCATACAAGTCAGAATAACCAGAAATCAAATCATTTCATTTTAATCAGAAGCTTCTGCATTTAAACTGACAGCACTGCTGTTTCTGTCTCTCCACTGGCATTGGTTTGCATTCAAACATTCTCAACATAGCTTTGCTCTGTTTAATGCAAAGCCTAATTTGCTTATTAAAAAAGCCATTCAATTTATTCTGTAAGAAACTACAAGTGAGCTGGGAGCAGTGAAAGTGAAAATGGTTATGCTCAGTTAGTCATATTCAGTTAAACGGGAAGCAGGGTCCACTAATTTTAAACCTGGGCCCTATATATATTCATATATTTCTTTTACATATTTGGGGTCGAAATGACTAATAGGGATATGGTCCAGTAGTTCTGGAACCGGTCTGGTAGATCGCCTCAGCTGGCAGCTGCAAAATGGGCTGGAGTGGGTGCAACATAATCCTCAGGGGCAAATGCACTCGTCAAAGTTGATCCACTAAAACTGTTTGTTTTTGCCGCTGACGGGTAGGGATGCACGATAACTGTTTTTTAAAACCGATATCGATAACCTATAACTTTCAGCTCCTAAACCGATAACACACACATATACCTAACATCATGACATCGATACCACGAACAAAACCAAAAACAGTTTTGACTCGTTAAATGAAGAGATATTTATTTTTCCAATGAAAAACTATTGGTAAGCCTCTCAAACATGTTCTTAAAGCTATCAAACAAACCTATTTGATATCTCACATCAATTTAAATAAGGTGCATTACTTACTGATATAAAAAATAAAGGCCCCTTGAAATGATGCAAATACATGCATCAGGATTACAAACTGAAAAAGTGTATTCCAGAAGTTTACAAAAAAAAAATATATATATATACATAGAAAATTAATGCACTGGCACAAGTTAGATTCAAACATTTCTATTTAAACAAACTGAAAAAGTGCATTCCTCAATGACAACAAAAATAATACAGAAGTTAGAAGACGGCACTCTTAAATACTCAACTCTGATTGGTCAATCGCGTGTTCCTAACAGTCAGACTAAAGGGGCAATTCCTTAATGTACCAAGCTCAATAACAAATCGCCAGCTGATTTGAGTGGCATAATATAGAGCATTTTCCGTACATTATTTTTAATTTGTTTGGAGAGGACCAAACACTTGGCTGGAGAATGATGTCCCCAGCAAAAAAGATGAGAAAAGTAAAGAACAACGCTGGACAGACAGGAGGAGCGATATTAAGACACAAAAGACTTGAGGACGCAGAGATTGACCAGATTGAAGCCGACAGACACGAAAAAAACACCAAGAGAAACACAGCATGGACGATCGGTCTGCTAAAAGACTGCTAAGTGGAGACAAAACTGGAGACAGATTTTTTTAATGTCTGACGCTGAAAGCAGAAATCAGCTGATGCAGGACTTTTATCCATCAGTCCGAAAAAATAGCGGTAAACCAAACTCTGTCTCCAGCTACGTCTCTCTCGGGTCTGGGATATCCCGTCACTTCTCCACATTTGACATGATTTCGCTGAATATCTGTAAAGAAATAAGTTTTCCTGCCTGCCGGCGCACGGTGAGAGGCGGTTGCTACACAACGTACGTGTTTACTTTCAAAGCCGCTGCGCAGTGAGAGCGGTGACAGGCAAGAGTAGACTCATTTTAAATCAATAAAATATGTTTTAATCACTATTTTGTGTCACACTATTGAATGCTTTAGTAGTAAGCCGTGTTCTAAGCGGGATAACGTATAGTGAGCAGTTTCCTACGGAGAAGTGTCGCGTCGGGCTTCTATGTCATCCTGAAGGAAGATACATGATCCCTTACTTAGACTTATCTATGTAAACAAACTGAAGAAGGGCAGTCCATAGTAAGTCAAGCACCATCACGTACATGATTAAATCTTCAATAACCTTAGCCTGACATCACACCGAAAGCCTCGCCGTCACGTAAGTCCCGGTGGCTTCTTTGCGGCTGCCTTGCTAACGTTAGCGTCCTTAGCAGGCCGGCCGTCCTCATACGCTTTCCAAACTCCGTCAAAGCGGTGGTTATGTTTCAGGTGACTGATCAGGTATTAAAGCTCATGCAATTTCTCGCTCCTAGTGGAACTCGCTTGGATCATTTGTTACGAATAACCAGCGAACAATCAAGTCTGAACTCTGTTTTCATAAGCACGCTGTGTCGCATGCTGCATTCAAGGTGTAACGTACATTCCCCCGTTCCCTCGTTTGCCAGTCGTTCTTTTGGCCTAGAACGACTGGCAAACTGTGGTGCCGTGCTGACAAAAACACATATGTTATCGGGGCTATTCGTGATGATATCGGACTTATCGGAATGACGTCATAATTTCTTGTTATCGGCCCGATAATTATCATGCATCCCCACAAACGATGATTTTAGTATCTCAGAATGATATAATTAGAAATGACCATCACAGTGACATCACACACAGTGACATCACACACAGTGACATCACACACAGTGACATCACACACCGTGTCATCACACTGTGACATCACACTGTGACATCAGAGAACACAGTGACATCACACAGTGACATCACACAGTGACATCACACACTGATGTCAGTGATGTCACGCTGTGACATGACACGCTGTGACATAACACAGTGACATGACACACTGACATCGCACGCTGACATCACACTGTGACATCATATCACTCGGTGACATCACACGGTGACATCACACGGTGACATCACAAACTGACATCACACACTGACATCACACTGTGACAGCTGGCCAAAACAACAACAAACGGCTGTGCGTCCACGAGTAAACGGCAACTGGTGGTGTTCTTGTGGAAAATGTTCATCGATGACAACAGAGGAGGAATGCCTCTGTTGCTCAGAGTGGGACTTGCGGCCAGGAGATACGCGTTTTTTTGTTGTTTGACCAGCTGTTCCTCTCTCTGCCTCCGCATCCTCCTTTCAACGAGCACCTCGTCCGTGCACTCCAGCTCGGAAAAATATTCATCCATTTTGTGAAAAATAACAGTCGCAAACTACAGCTAAACTAGCCGACCGCCGCAGAGTTACGTGTTTACTTTCAGAGCCGCTGCGCAGTGAGAGCGGTGACAGGCAAGAGTAGACTCATTTTAAATCAATAAAATATGTTTTAATCACTATTTTGTGTCACACTATTGAATGCTTTAGTAGTAAGCCGTGTTCTAAGCGGGATAACGTATAGTGAGCAGTTTCCTACGGAGAAGTGTCGCGTCGGGCTTCTATGTCATCCTGAAGGAAGATACATGATCCCTTACTTAGACTTATCTATGTAAACAAACTGAAGAAGGGCAGTCCATAGTAAGTCAAGCACCATCACGTACATGATTAAATCTTCAATAACCTTATCCTGACATCACACCGAAAGCCTCGCCGTCACGTAAGTCCCGGTGGCTTCTTTGCGGCTGCCTTGCTAACGTTAGCGTCTTTAGCAGGCCGGCCGTCCTCATACGCTTTCCAAACTCCGTCAAAGCAGTGGTTATGTTTCAGGTGACTGATCAGGTATTAAAGCTCGTGCAATTTCTCGCTCCTAGTGGAACTCGCTTGGATCATTTGTTACGAATAACCAGCAAACAATCAAGTCTGAACTCTGTTTTCATAAGCACGCTGTGCCGCATGCTGCATTCAAGGTGTAACGTACATTCCCCCGTTCCCTCGTTTGCCAGTCGTTCTTTTGGCCTAGAACGACTGGCAAACTGTGGTGCCGTGCTGACAAAAACACATATGTTATCGGGGCTATTCGTGATGATATCGGACTTATCGGAATGACGTCATAATTTCTTGTTATCGGCCCGATAATTATCATGCATCCCCACAAACGATGATTTTAGTATCTCAGAATGATATAATTAGAAATGACCATCACAGTGACATCACACACCAGTGACATCACACTGTGACATCACACTGTGACATCACAGTGACATCAGAGAACACAGTGACATCACACACACACTGATGTCAGTGACGTCACGCTGTGACATGACATGCTGTGACATAACACAGTGACATGACACACTGACATCGCACGCTGACATCACACTGTGACATCATATCACTCGGTGACATCACACGGTGACATCACACGGTGACATCACACGGTGACATCACACACTGACATCACACTGTGACAGCTGGCCAAAACAACAACAAACGGCTGTGCGTCCACGAGTAAACGGCAACTGGTGGTGTTCTTGTGGAAAATGTTCATCGATGACAACAGAGGAGGAATGCCTCTGTTGCTCAGAGTGGGACTTGCGGCCAGGAGATACGCGTTTTTTTGTTGTTTGACCAGCTGTTCCTCTCTCTGCCTCCGCATCCTCCTTTCAACGAGCACCTCGTCCGTGCACTCCAGCTCGGAAAAATATTCATCCATTTTGTGAAAAATAACAGTCGCAAACTACAGCTAAACTAGCCGACCGCCGCAGAGTTACGTGTTTTACTTTCAGAGCCGCTGCGCAGTGAGAGCGGTGACAGGCAAGAGTAGACTCATTTTAAATCAATAAAATATGTTTTAATCACTATTTTGTGTCACACTATTGAATGCTTTAGTAATAAGCCGTGTTCTAAGCGGGATAATGTATAGTGAGCAGTTTCCTATGGCTTCTATGTCATCCTGAAGGAAGATACATAATCCCTTACTTAGACTTATCTATGTAAACAAACTGAAGAAGGGCAGTTCATAGTAAGTCAAGCACCATCACGTCCATGATTAAATCTTCAATAACATTAGCCCGTGGGTCATCTTTGGCAAATTTCTTGGACTTTTCGAAAGCCTCGCCGACGCGTAAGTCCCGGTGGCTTCTTTGCGGCTGCCTTGCTAATGTTAGTGTCTTTAGCAGGCCGGCCGTCCTCATACGCTTTCCAAACTCCATCAAAGCAGGGTGGTTATGTTTCAGATCGGGTATTAAAGCTTGTGCCATTTCTCGCTCCTAGTGGAACTCGGTTGGAACATTTGTTACGAATAACCAGCGAACAATCTACTTCGGAAACTTTGAAGAAGTCTGAACTCTGTTTTCATAAGCACGCTGTGCCGCATGCTGCATTCAAGGTGTAACGTACATTCCCCCGTTCCCTCGTTTGCCAGTCGTTCTTTCGGGCTATTTAAGTTCATGTTTCTATTTTTTGTGTGTAACATGTGAAAAAATAATGCGAATGTTAATTCAAGTCAGCAACTAGCAAAATTATGACCAAGTTAACGAGTTGTTTTCTGGCATGAGGGGGTATTCTTGATTTTTCCCTGGTGAGAAAGAGTTTTTCTGATTATGCTAACGTCACTGGAACGCAGCATTCACTGCAGGCCATTCGGGTGTCATAGTGGGAGCGAGGCACTGCCGTGCTGACAAAAACACATATGTTATCGGGGCTGTTCGTCATGATATCGGACTTATCGGAATGACATCATTATTTCCTGTTATCGGCCCAATAATTATCGTGCATCCCTACTGACAGGTTCAGATTGTTATTCTAAGTGTCTGACAACATCATGGAGAAGATCCTTACAGAGATAGACCTTTTCAGACAGCCCTTTCCAACAGGGAACTGAAGCTTTGACAAAAAACAGTCATTTTAGCTCACAGACAGTGCTACCTCGATCGGTTAGTTTGTATTATTGTGGTGCTTTTTTATGTTTTATGTTATGCTTTTCAGTAATTGACAAGCGTGAGAACGATAAGATAACAAAGGCAGAATATTTAGACCCACTAGAAATTAGTGTTTATGTAAAAGTAAGCTTATTGCTGTACCTCTGGATCCAGCCATGAAGCCCAGGATGAGCGCCTTCTCTGGTCTGGTGACCTTGTTGGCTGTCTTGAACATCTCCTGGGCAGCGTACATCTGGTCTCTCTGAGGAGCAGAGACATGTGGCAGAGAATTTAGCTGGCTGAGCAGATCACTGAGAGCTGAAACACAGAGAACTTAATGGACAGAATACTGAAAAGGAGGTTATGTGACGACAACACAAGCTCTACGTCTCCACCTTACCGTGAGTGACAGATTCTTTTTGGGCTGTGGCTGGGCCGGCGTGGGGGTTGGTGTTGGGGTCGGGGTCTGAGGCGTGCTGGGAGGCTGGGCGGGGGTCTCTGGCTGGCTGGCAGTGGCAGCTGCAGGGGGCCCGTTGCTGGCCGGGGTGGAGACTGGCGTGCTGGGGGACGTGGGGGTTGCCGGATTGGCTGTGTTGCTAGCGTTGTACATGGGCGTCCTCTGTTTGTACTGGCCTGGTAAGGTGGCGGTGGCGCCGGCGCCCGCTGTTGCTGACTCCTCTGGTTGTCGAGCCGACTGCAGCGTGTCCCGGCCTGAACCACCAGCATTCGCTATGGAGGAGGTTGGTGAAGGGAGAGATTGTGAGATTGACTTGCTCTGCTGATACCTGCAGGGAGGTTGTCTTTGCCCCCTTGAACTTCTAAGTGCACGAAAGCACTGTGAGCTAACGGTACAACGCAGTGTGTCTAACCTGGCTGTGCCTCGGAGCTGGGAATGTAAGAGGAGGAGGGAACCATGCTGGGTGTGGCTGGTAGGTAGCTGGTTGACGGCAGAGGATTCTGGAGAAGAAAACATTATTTGTTATGACAGAGAAAGAAAAACTGAGGAAGACAGAAAGATGGGGGTGGGGGTGGGGTAATATGAGACACAACAGGAAGGTCTGAGTGATGTGAGTGAAGTACCTGTGCAGAGACGAGGCCGGCAGCGTAGTCGGGTGTCGTGTTTTCCACCACTGCTTCTTCTTTGGCTGCTTTCTCTCCAGTCTCCGTTTCTACAGCAGAGGAACATTAAATAAGCATCAGTGCGATCACACGTTGATGGTGTAGCTGAGGCCTGGAAATATATTTACCCAAAGTCTTTCTTCTCCTCTTAGCTTCTCTTCCAGCTCCGACCATATCCAGCTCTGATATGTCTAACAGCTGAAAAGGAGGAAAAAAAGGGGCCAAGTGTGAGGAAAAGTCAAACCTCGCATTTATGCAAGAGCTCAATGACAATAAGACACAACCACAGAAAGATGGGAAGTTTTCTGGTAGCGTTTTTTGGAACTGCAACCTTACCTTGACCCCCCTCTCCTTACGCAGGGGCGTCCGTGCCGGGGCAATAGGTGTGCGGTTACTGGGAGGGCTGAACATACTGGGGGCAGTGGGGCTGCGGAATGGGGCCTTGGGAATCCCCTTGAGAGGAGCTGTCATGCAAATATTGATACAAGTATAAGCAACAGTGACCGAATAGAAAGTTTGACTTTCAACTTTTTGGCTGATAAAAATTAATGTAATGATGGTACATTTATTTATTTTTTCCAACAGTCTTTAAGACCTTAATTGCCAAAAAGAAAAAAAAAACTTTGATGTGGTCAGTCATTAAAACAAGGTATCAGCACTGAAAGAGCAGATGTGTGGGTGCATATATTGGCCTTCAACTCACTCGTAGTGTCAATCTTTTTGACAAGTCCTCTTCCTTTGGCGTGAAAAGGCACTCCGGCTGTCTTTTTCAGCTGTTGGGCTGTCTCTGTGGCTAGAACAGAAAAGAAGACACAATGTAAATATGAAATATACACACAATTGCAATTTCCTGTATTTTAACTAGGACATTATGAGCCAGAGGGTCTGGGACAGAAGCTGAAAACGAATATACAAATAAATAATCAACAAACACACATTTCTTTGATGTTGCAAACAATTGTAACACATTTAAATATGCCAAAAGCAAACCACAGAAGATAGAAGAAGACACTGGTAGGGTGTGTATGCATATTAGATGAAGCTGAAAGTAACACACATTTCTGCAGCAGCTCTGCTCTGAGGGTGGCACTCTTGGGCTTCCTCTTCAGCTGGAAATGTTTGACGGGAGGTGTGAGAGGTCCCACCAGAGTGGTTAATGCACTCTTGTTCAGGTACTGGCACTCAAGAGGAAGCATGGCAGACGCCTCACACTCGCCCACTGGGGAGGACAGGAGGAGAGATTAACCAGCAATTCACCACAGGACAGGTACTTGGAAGTCTGTGACTGCTTTAGTTGTCCCCACCCACTTTGCTACCGGACTTACTGATGTTCTGCAGATGTTCAGTGGTCTAGCTGGCAAAACACAGGGCTGAATGCTAACTTTTTTTGTACATTGTAGTGCAGCAACAGAGGGTGAAAGTTTTGTAGCACAGGCCACAAAATTGGATTGTCTTTTACCTCATCTCTAAAAACAACCACAAGTAGTGCAATTCATCACTTACACAGCCATGTGACTGGCAAAGGACATTCATATTATTTGCAGGGACACAACACAAAACTATATTATGCTTCAAGTGAGCAGTACAAATCTCAGTAAATGTATATCATTATACAGTAAATTTATTTTAATTCATATTGATTGTACAGTATAAATCTGTGAAGTGTTTTAGTTCTCTGATTTACACAAACAAACATGGGAAGTGATCTAACAACTAAACTAGAATCCAAGGGTTCTTTGTTCTTTCACAGAATGCAACAGATTTAAGTCACAACCAGGGTCTGTGAGCAGACGTCAGTTAATAAAAGCACTCAATATTGAAGCATTGTCTCCTCCAATCTTTTCTGGAGTCTCGCTGCAAATAAGCCAAGGGAAACCCCTTTTCCAGTTGGTGTTACATCAATAACTTCCCTCTCTTTTCACACTTGTTTTCATGTGGCAGTGAGTATTTTATGTGTTTCTTATCATAATAAGTTACCGCTATTTTAAGCTAACATAAAGTTAAACTAACTTAGGTCAGGTAACAAAATAAGATTAATATTAAAGTTATCCATCAAAAAGATGTTGAAAATGATATGTATCAATCATCATCAATATTTTTTTACATTTACGTGAGATAAGAGTTCAATTGTGTTGTTCATCTCTTGTATAAACATGCAGCCTGGAGTCATGTATTTCCACTTGTACAAAACTCCAAGATTATTTTATCGGACATTCATTAGGAGTCACAGCTTCCCTGTACCAACATGGCATCGTTCCCTTGAAATTGTGGGAACTGGTGTTGAATGTACGGACTCTATGCAGCTAGGACGTGATTTTCAAGCACACAGACTGCAACTACCAAGTAGAATAGCAATGCACCGCTGATTCACCTCACAAACAAACCCTCACCTCACACAAACAAGTGGCTCTGGCAATGTGCAGGTTTACATTTCAAAATGCCATAAAAAAAATAAATAACAAAAATCTCAGTTTAGACAAGCGTTTTAGCACCATTTCAGACTCTCACACGCGCATCGTAAAGCTGTATCCCACTGGTGCTGCTGCAGTAATTTCATTCATCACTCTGACCAATTTTTTTGTTGCACTGTACAGCCCTGAAATAACAAAAATAGTTCTTTCCATTAGAATCCATCAGCTAATGTGCTGAACTGGCACAAACATTCAACTTCGCAGCCTACACAAAACTCTATGACTATATCCATGAGTACAGTATTGACACCCCCCCCCCCATCTGAGAGTATAACTAGATTCCAATTGCTTATATCAACTTAGCATATACTCATTTAAGTATCGGCCTATGTGCAGTTAAGGAACAGCTCTGCTACATATACATCACCTTCCTTTTCAGAGCAATGGTTTGAGTAACAGGTCACTAATTATGTGTCATTATTTAACATACACTTGTTATATGCTATACACATTTTTTTAACATATGAGATGACAGTCAGTGATTGAATATAAAAGAATCACATGTCACAAATTCCCTACCTTTCTCCCTGAGTTCTCCAAGAATATCCTGCACATTTGGATTCTGCTCCTCCAAATCCAGATTGAGAGAACCGGTCTCTGGGAAGGATTTGAGGATGTCTGCAACCATCAGCACCCAGGGCTCTGAGTCCACCGTGGCCAGCTGGATTATCTCTGACAGGGCCTCCTTCATCTGGCAGAGGAGACGTAGGCAGTGTTTGTGAAATAAAGGAAGAACACCTCACGCTGCCTGAGAAGTTCATGATCACCTAATAACTTATTACTGTTTCACATACTGATGATTAATCCTTGCATATTTTTTTTATGTAGAAGTTACTGAACTGTAAAAATAAAGACAAATGGCCACTAAAAGCCCACACAGCTGTCCTCAATTTATATTTCTGACCAATACCCTGAAAATCCCATGCAAAATGCATTCAAATTACAACATCAAATGAATGTATGAAATGAAAAGTCATCACATTTAAGATGCAAAGTTTTTTTTGTTTCACTTTCAGTTGATAAACCTTCAGTTTTCTTGCTGAATTCTTGCTGTTTAGCTGGAGGGTTTGAGGCATTTCTGTGTCAAACATGAAGTATATTGGACTGTTCATAAAAACATACATTTGAAAGCAGGAATTTTTCATTCATTTTCTGACATTTCACAGACAACAATAGGTTGAGAAATTAATCGTCAGTTGCAGCCCTACTATTAACATGGACGATAATTTGTGTAAGTTATTTCACAAGCAGCAACGTCAAATATTATCTGCTTCTAATTTCTCCATGTTGAGGATTTGCCAGACTTTTTTGTCTTATATGAATAGTTTGAATTTATTTGGGTTTTATTTTTGAGCACTTTGTTGCAGCCTTAATGTCTATTAGTTCAAATTAGCTGCACTTCAACCAGCTGCAGCACAGTAGTCTACCAGTAATAATACAGAAGTAATAAGTTTCTAACAAGGGGAATGCTTTTATATACTTTTTTTACACTTCTGTACTGTTAATGATGCACTGCCATTTTTAAGTACATAAAATATATCACCTTCGTCCACCATATGTTAGACTATACAGTATATTATTTGCACGTGAAGAGACTCAGAAGACCTCGGTTCACACTTCTGCAGATGTAAGTCTCTTATCTCGGTTTCGCAAACTGTGTGAATATGCAAGACATAGTGATGACGGGTATCTAACGTTTGAGCAACTAAACAAGTGATATGTCGGACTAGATGCTGGTACCGCCCTCCAGCTCAGTAAGTTAGCGCTCCTGTGCCCATCCCACCATAATGTCTGTACGAGAACCGCTAGGCTAATGTTACCCGTCGTAGCTGGTAAACCTTTGCTGAATAGCGCAATTATGCGTTAACGTCAAGTTAGTCGTGTAGCTACCAAACGTTAACCTCAATACGTATAAACGTTGTTCTATAGAGAGTGAGGTAAAAACGTCCGGAACAATTGCGGGAATAACATCAGCTTGCGGTTTCTTAGTTAGCTAACGATGTTAACCGTCGCCAGTAGATAAAGATAGAAAGCTAACGCGAGTTTAATAGGTGTAAACGCGGAGGTAGACATTTCACAAAAAGTCTAACACAACAAAGGGACAGCAATGTTTTGATTTACAGCCAGCCGGAGATTGATCTTTTTTCTTAACTGTGTATCAAAGTTAATAATTAGCTTACCTTACCTGTAAGGCTAACAGCTAGCTAACGCACTGCAACCCACCTCGTCAACGGTCCGTCTGGGAAGATGCAGCATCCCGAGCAGGAGTTTCAGCTTCACTGGGGGCGATAAGCTTGAAAAGCACAACCGTATGTTGTCAATTACTGACACGGTGAGAAGAGAAGCGATGCTCGGAGGCGTCCAAAGCTCGTCCGTGGATCCCAGTTTGTTGTGAAGCCACAGGCCGGTGTCGCTGTCCTTCATCGACGCCATCTTGGAAAAAGAAGTGTTTTGAGTTCGGGCATTTTAACGGGCTACCTAAGACAACATTTAGGACCCCGCCCACAGCAGGGTGGGGGGCATTTATTAACACTGAGCCCTGGAAAATCTACTAGAAGAAAATTAAAAAATAAAGATGTATGTCAACTTTATTACTATGGCTAAATCTGAGTTTTGATTGTTCATATGTTGTATGTTTTGCTAATAAAGTTTAAAAAAGGGTGTATTTCACCTTACAAATGTAACTGTGGGTATAACTGACAGAAAGGTGCGTATAATTTAAATTTTGCTGGCTTGATTCTTTTAAAATAAACTGAATGACTAATTATATAAAATATTTATTCTATATTTATTATTTGCACTCCAGCCTTGCTGCCTGAACAACACAGTGCCACTCAACAAAAGACCCCCTTAATACAGTGCTTGACTACCAACTGGGAAAAGTGGGAAACTGACTTGGGACTCCATAGGCCTAGGTCCAACGTGTTGTAGCTGGTTGCAGTTTATCAACTGATGTGACAATGGAGGGTTGTACTTACTGATGTAGAGAGCCTGTGTTGAAAAGGCATTGCCTAATCGTAAATAAGAAAAGAACATTTGTGGCTGTATTTTAATTTACATTTAAATTATATATATAAATTATATATGTACATATTTGTGTGTGTATGTATATATAGTATATATAGCAAATGGAGGTGCAAATAAGAACAATAAGGAACAATAAGGGTGCTAATAAGAGGAATAGGAAAAACAAGAACAAGGTGCAAATAAGCAACAACAGAGCAAGAGTTTAAGTGACTGTATATATATATTATAAACTGATCTTATGTTTGCATTTTAAATCTTAATGTGAAAAAAATAACTTTGGAAAGTAAATGTAGTGAAGGTAAGTAGAATATATCCCTCTGAAAAGTAGTGGGATGGCAGAAAACGGAAATACTGGAAGTAAAAGTGTAAGGTCCGTCAAAATCGCAGGCATTTTTCAAGGGCTTTATTTTGAATGTTGTCACCGGAAGTCCTGATCCTTGTCCCCAAAGCCAAATTTTATGTGCCACGCGCATGCGCACTCGCTAAATCCACATTAAACAATCCCGAGGTGGGCATCTTGCGCTGATCTGGTGTTCTGCAAAATATCGAGTGATTCGAGGTAGGTTAACATACAGCTTGTTAAATAAACACATTACATTATTGTATTCTGTATATTTTAAATACGCGCAAATATTTCCCAATGAAAACTGGACTGTTTTTTCCAAACAAAGCCTATTAGATTATGTTTGATTGACTGGCGGCCGTGTAAGGACATTTACCGTTGTTGTATTTGTGCAAACCACACACCTGCAAATTGTACTTCTCATTTCAGAGGTAACTGATCACATCATCATCAGTATGGCATCCAGCGGCTATGTGCAGGCAGCGGTGCTCCTTCTGGCGGTCCAGCTCCTCTGTCTCGGTGCAGCTGATGCGGATCAGGAGAGTGGGACTGTCATCCCTGCCGAAAGTATGTGGATTTAAATATGAGATTGGGGTGTTTCTGGTCTTTAAAGGTTTGTTAGGCGGAAATCAGGCTGCCACAGTGATAGTCACAGGCTAATGATAGCAGGTCCCTGCAGAGGTTTCTCAGTGGGATTTGTAGGTCATCCTCTCTGGTGTGTGCGAACATCCCAACATGAAGATGGGCCTGCACTGCTGCTTTAAGACCCCTTCTATCATCTCTTAAACAATGGAGATTTAAAGATGAAAACCTTTGCTTTTATTTTGCAGCCACCATTGGTGATAATTGGAAATTTGACCCTTTTGTTAGGAAAAAAGCACTGGGATCCAGCCTTCTGTGCACTTAAATTTAGAGGAAAAGCTTCTGCTTCACACCAAAATGTATAAGTGAAAGCCACATTGATAAAACCGACATAAATAGCTCCTTAAAGCAAGACTTTGTATATTTTAAAAGTAGAAATAACGCAATCTTCGTCTTACAGGTGGAAATTTAAAAGCAATAAAACACAGATGGTCTGGTATGACCACTAGCCTGTGGTGGCCATTATCCTGTGATATTACCTTGTGGCCACAATCAAGTATAATTGCAAAAAAAAAAGAAACCCCACATGGTGTGTTTTCATATGGCCAAGAAAGCAGCAAATACACATATGAATCTATTTTGTGAATTCCTTCCTCTTATTTCCAGGTCGCCCATGTGTGGATTGTCACGCATTTGAGTTCATGCAGAGGGCACTGCAAGATCTAAAGAAGACCGCTTTCAACCTTGATGCCAGGGTAGGTGGAGTCCGAAAAAAACATGTCATTTCCTGGACCCTGTGTCATTCCCGTCTTTGTGATTTTGTGTGACAAATGCTGAACCTCCCGTCCCTGTGGAAAACATGTGCAATCAACCTTATTGGATGATGATAGCTATACAGGAGGTTTCATGATGTGCGGTCATTTTACAGACATTGCATTTCATGTGATCTTATACATTGTATTTATTTGTGTAATATGATTTATGCATTTCATTTTGGGTTTTGTATCATAGGGATTCCTGCTTCTTTACATAAAGTAAATAAAAATGGAGAGCAATTACAGATGCTGTTGCAATTACAGCGATGTGCTGGGATCTGAAACTGCCTGCCAGAAATAACACATATATCATTATAACAGCATTTCCTGGGTCCAGACCTTTGAATCCACCCACTCCACAGAGTTCAGCTGACTGTAACCAGTTGACAAGTCTGTCTGATATCAGGCAAATAACAACACATACAACAGTTACAGTTTAATATTACACCAATAATACAACTTTACATTTGAAGCTTTTGCCTTTTGTGAATGTCTTTCATTATATATTTATGTAAAAGAAATGAAAATGAGAAAATTTATTTCACTGTATTTGATGCTCCATTTTCCCTTTAGCACCTACTGTATACCACTGAGTGCGTTACAGCGTAAGCTATCAATACGGATCATTAGCGTCCCTTTACTTTTATTATAATGTACAAGTAAATACAAGTAATATTAATTATATTTTCTTTATTTATATACATGGATAATATAAATTATGGTTATATTGGTTATCATGCTTTCCATAATAATGATAGTCCACCGAAAAACAAAAATGCCACATAAATTTCTGCATTATATGAACCCAATAATAAACCATAATGACCTTGATAGAAAACTGATACTTTTTGATATATTGTTA
Source organism: Chelmon rostratus (assembly GCF_017976325.1). Classification (NCBI taxonomy): domain Eukaryota; kingdom Metazoa; phylum Chordata; class Actinopteri; order Chaetodontiformes; family Chaetodontidae; genus Chelmon; species Chelmon rostratus. Next base: position 13,059,236 of record NC_055680.1, on the reverse strand, counting down.
TTAAATAATCTAAAAATAATTGACAAAAAATCAAAATAAAACATTTTCCAGTGAACAGTGATCCATCAAACTCTGCGTTATCTTTAATACTCTGTTTTTTAACATGGCACTAAATGTGACCGGATGTCTTAGCTGATGAGTTGTAGGACTTTAGCAGAATTATATTAATTAAAAACAGCTCAATTGTTGTTATTTTTAACCTATGATGCAGAGGGGTCGGAGGATGTTTTGTCAGCCCTGAGTAGTGCCTGAGAGGCAAAATCAGGTGCACAGAATGTCTTCAAAATAACAGTTCAGCGGTCTGTAAAAGTGACAGAAACAGGATTTTGAAAAGCGAGGAGGTGGAACTCACACCCTCGAGTTCAGCTGATGTGCCATGTTGTTTTGTCCGTGGCAGACGGAGACGCTGGTGCTGAGGGCCGAGAGGAGGGCCCTGTGTGACTGTATGCCCACCAACTCGCTGCGCTGAGAACGCCCGAGGACACTTCCGCCCGCCATCACACCCCCGACAACAACCCTGTTCTGAAACCTCCGCTCATGCACAGCGATTGTCATCTTATTAACACAACAGGCACTTTATTTTCTTTTCTCTCACGTCACTGCTGAGTGAAGCTTTCATTTGAACCCATGCATCATTCGGGAAGGTCTTGTTTTAGCTTAACTGGGGCGACTTTTATACCACGGACGTTTTACATTGTGAAACTAGTTTGATTGTCTCCATCGTCACAGGGTTTGGGTCAGCTCTCATTTGTCTCCTACGAAGCATAAACTATTTTTTGTACTTTTTAGTATTTGACTGTATAATGTAGATACAGTAGAATGCATCGGTAAATTCACTCGTTGAATGTGTTGTATGAGATTAATGTTTACGACGATTATACACATTAAACTGTAGCATCATGTGAAATTTATTTAACTGCTCAAGTTTAATAACAGTTTATAATTAGTTCATTAAATGACCGTTAGGAATCGTGAAGATTTCGCCGATTAGAATGAATTGATGCTTCTTTTGCAGGAAAAAAAAGTTTGGTTAACTTATTAAAGATATTTTTCTTTGTAACAACCAAGTTTTTTTCTTAAGAAATAGCAGACAGAAGTGTGTCATTTTAGCAGATTTCCAACAATATTTTCAGACTTCTTTTTGTTTGTTTTTTAGGCGGAAAAAGCGTACTTGTAGGTCTTGATTTAGCACAGCACTGTAGCATGAATTTACAGCACTTTTTTTGTTAACCTACTGTTGATATAGATTGTATGTATAGATTCTGTATATGTACACGGGTATGTGTAACGGAGGTGTCGACAGACTTTGTCTTCTACGTCTGACGAAGGTGTATGCAAGAATGGTGACGAACACCAGAGTTTAAAAATGAACCGCAATATCAGCAACGGAAGGGAGGTCGGATAGAGGAGTGCTCGCTGCAGCAGGGGACTTAGAGATAGAAATAATAAATGTCTTATTGTTGCTTGTTCATGAACTGTGTACTTTGTTAATATTATGTCACAAGACGCCCATTTATTGTCTTAATGTTGTACCTATCAATAAAAACAATGAATGATCTTTACCGCTTCTGTTATTTTCTCTCCCTGGCCGGGACTTTTATTACAGTTCATCAGTGTGATCTGTGATGAAGAGGCACCATGTGGCGTCGTGCTGGTGTTGATAAAGACAAATTCATTCACTCACTGTGGACTCTGCTCGGTCTCGCAGCTCGGTTGTAGGTGTAGCGCTCTGATGACTATGTGTAAAAAGTGTGGAAAAAGTATTTCCACCTCTACAATGGTTTAATGTCACAGAAGAGTGAAGAGAACCAGCATTCACATTTTAGTGAATTAAACTTTTAAGTGATTATCAATATAGCTGCCATTTAGTTTTCTGTTGACTCACTAATTGAATATTTGACAAATGGCAGCTACTTTCTTCATTCACTGCCATGAATTTTATTTTCCTACATGTTACTTTGAGCAAGACATTTTTACGCCTATGTTCATACATGCAAAAGCAAAACAAAAAAAAAAAAAAGGAAATATTTTCTGGTTCCAGCTTCTCAAATGGGATGATTTGCTGCTTTTTGTCTGTTTTCATTATCATTGTAAGTGGAAATTCTTTGAGTTTTGGACTGTTGGTCAAACTAAACTGAACATGTGGAGATGGACATTTTTCACTCACAAAACAGCAAAATGTAGATTTAGTTGTTTCAAGTGTTGTTCCCAGTATTCAAATATCTTGCATACCTGGGACAGTAAATAGACCGAGCAGAGTCCACAGTTCGGGAGTGATTGCAGATTATGAATTGAGGTGTTACGGCTCTCCGTCTGCTAACATTTGTACCGCAAACTGCGCTTCTACCACTCATCTAACACTGAATGTCTAAGAGCAACACCTTGAATCACAACACCACGTCCCCTCTGTGTTCATTCATCCAAGGAGCTGGTCTGCAGGGCCTCAAACCTGTCAGCAGTGTGTGTGTGTGTGTGTGTGTGTGTGTGTGTGTGTGTTTGTGTGTGTTTGTGTGTGTGGGCTACCAGTCACAAAAGCGATGCTATAAGGTCTTGCTGTTTTAGCTGACCTCATCCCCTCCCACACATACACACACGTCTTTATTTATTTACAACAGGGACTCACAAGATGGGAAAAAAAGGAAACCTGCAATACCTGCATTTCCACCAGCAGGAGGAGCTCTAAGCAAAGGCAAGCCGCCAGCTGTGTCGCAGCAATGCAGCACTCTCCACACTCTCTACTTCCCTCATGGCTGTAAATGCAGATGGGGTGAAACACTGTAAATAGACAAAAAGAGTAAACTGAGGCACTAAAGTGGTCACTGATGCGCCTGCAGTGACCAGGCAGGAACCTCAGCCCTGAGGCCAGCAGCATTAAGGCAAATCCCCTCGTACTGCACCACAGCCTTATTCCACAGGATACTCCAGTTCTGTTGCTGAGGCAGCTTAACCTTGCAGGTTTTACAGGAAGGAGTGACGGAGAGGTTTGACTATGCAGGAACATGAGGTATACGCTGAATCACTCTGAAAAATCCTTGTTGTTGAGCAGCCTCCACTTTCTTTCTCACTCCCTCTCCCACTCGCTCCCTGGCTCGCTCCCTCCACAGAAGCCCTTCAACTTTTCTTTCATCTGCTCCAGGAAAAGCTGACTGAATCGTTCCAGTTGTTTGACATTCCCTGGCGGAGGCAAGCCAGCGAAATCCTCAATCAATTGCTTCTCCTTTTATTCCCCTGTCTTACCTGGGCATTGATTTGACCTTGCCGTGAACGTTTGCAGTTTGGGACTCTTTTTTTTTTTTTAGCACACTAGAGGCCAACCCAGTCAGGATGAATCTGACGCATGCAAACCTATAATTCAGCATTGTGCTCTGTGTGGAAAGGCCAGATGTCAGTGATAGCATAAGACTTCACATAGAGGAACATATTATTTTTATAAGAAAATTAGAGTGGTGTTTCCCAGTCTTTTTTTAACTAATACCCCCTCATTAAAGGGGCCTGTACCCCTTTATCCACACCACTCGTCACATCTTAAATGTGTTATTTGCAACTGGTTTTAGACTGGATGCTATAAACCTATTGATTACATAAATGGGACTATTGTTTATTGTTTATCTGTTACCTTCAGCTATTATCTATCACCAGCTAATCATTCAATACTTTTAGCTAATCATATTCATCACTTTTAGCTGTTTCCACTATTAATCCGTTTTACAATTTCCACCATTTATCAAGCTAGAATTTGAACTTCATGACTTTTAGCTAACTTCCATTGTTCATCCAGGACTTTTAGCTAACCATCTGAACTGTTTATCATTAGCTAACTATCTTAACTGTATATAGATCATTTTAGCAACATATTTTAATTGTTAATTCACTATTTTTAGCTTTCCACTTGAACTGTTTATTCATTACGTTCAGCTATTTCCACAGTTAATCCATTAGTTTTAGCTAATAATTTCAATCGTTTATCAAGCTAACAATTTTAACTTTATGACTTGTAGCTAACTTCCATTGTTCATCCATTACTTTTAGCTAACCATCTGAACTGTTAAGCATTAGCTAACTATTCAAACAGTATATCCATTACTTAAGCTATTGAATTGTTTATTTATTACTTTTAGCTAACCATTTAAACTGTTTATTATCAGCTAGCTAATTAATCTGTATACCCATTACTTTAGCAACATATCTGAGTTGTTTATCCAATACTTTTAGCTTTTTCCACTGTTAATCTATAAGTTTTAGCAAACAATTTCCAACATTCATCCAGCTAACAATTTGAACTTCATGACTTTTTGGCTAACTTCCATTGTTCACAATTACTTTTAGCTAACCATTTGAACAGTTTAGCATTAGCTAACTATTTAAAGTGTATATCCATTACTTTAGCTAAATATTTTAATTGTTTATTCATTACTTTTAGGTAACATTTGAACTGTTCATTTCCTTTTAGCTAATGCACCTCAACCATTTATCTATCGATTTAAGTTTATCGTTGAGACTCGTCTGCTTGCTTGTTTCTGACCTCAAAGTGAAGCGCACATTTTCAACACAGTGACATTTCTCTATATGCCATCATGAGAGCAGACGGAGATGGAGGCGGGTGTATTATAAAAAAATGTCTTGCTAAAGGGGGACCTTGTGGTATTTCGACCAGCCATCCTTCATGGAAAGTGGTCATTTAATGGCTCAAGTGGTATTAATTTGATCAAACACCCTCATTTTGTCTGATATTTAAGCATTTTTCATTTGTTGTGAGTACCAGATGGGACAGTCTCAGATCCTGAGTTATGGTAAATGTTATCAGTCAGGATATTTTGATTTTGCTGCAACCAGACATGCTCAGAAATGCTGATTCATTTGGGAGAGGTCTGTTGAGAAAAAAAACGGTTTCATCCAACATATGAACTAAAGTCTGGAAAACAAATACTTAAGCTACTCTAAACGCTATTTTCTCAATTGACGAAGGTATCACCTTTCAGTCTGGAAAATGTGGAACTCCTTCCTGTGGACCATTTTAGAGCAGGGGACTCCATTCACTTTCCCATCAGACTTCCAGAGATCCTTTGGTGTGGATACATGGATCTGAAAAACACAGACGCCAAACACACACACACATTTTCAAACCCCTTCAGAAAAAAATGGAGAGCACTGGCAAACAATGTAAATTGCAGCAGAGATTAGTGTTTACATGGCGGTCATCACAAAACAATCAAGAGATGCTGGGACCAGCAGCTGGTGTGAAATGAAACTGCGAAAAAAAAAAAAGCTGCTCACCAGCTGGTAACGCCTTTTCCTGATGAGGAAAAAACAACGGCATTAACAACGGATGCAACGCATCAACACAAAAATGACAAACACGATTCAGAGTCACCACTGGATGAACTGGAGGAACTTCTAAGCTGTGTGTCTGATTCTCGGTCATCGCAGCGCATAAGTTATATACGGGATGATATATAAATTATGCATATGTATGTTTTTGCTGGGCCATTATGAATAACTCATTATATGACAATCCTGGAAAACGTCTGACCAGACAGACACAGAGAGTGGACAGTGACAGAGGACGACTCATTGTTAGGTAGACATCATGGGATGCTTGAAATTAAGAGCACCTGCAGGCTATGTGGTACAATGCAGATGCACCTCAGCTGGTTGCCAGGGCAACTTGAGAAGTTTTCTTCCTTCAGTTATCAATGTTTTAACCATACAGTGTGTTTATGTGTCAATGCCCTGTCGTAGGGATGCCCAAAGCGGGCCCCATGGGCCACAGTTGGCCCACCATACTGTTTGATTTGGTCTGCTACATATTTCTAGAGCAAAAACTAAAGATTAATTAAAAAAAACAAACTAATAACATAAATCACTGTTCGTCCTGTTTTATTTTTTGTGAGGTGAAAATGTTCTTTAAATATTTAGCATCCCTAATTGATAATTATTTGTGTAATGACACTTAAGAGAAATTGGGATCCAATGAAGCCAGTATTCATGACACTTAATAAATGGAAATGAATTTTTATATTTGCATAAAGTGACTTTATTTTTAAAGCACATAACGTTTTTCACTGTTAAATATTGATGACTGCATAAGCAACAATCAAGGATGAGGTCTTAATGCAGACACACTGTCTGCTGATGTGGCTTTTAGAGCAGTTGCTCCAATGCTGGATGAGAAATAACCCGGTGTGTCCCTGCAGCACACACTTGGTTACGGGCTAAAAGGAAATTGTGAAATACTTCAACGTCAAAGGTCTTTACATGTTTAAGGTACAGGAATCAAATTAAAAAGATTCAATCAGCAGCTGACTTTTTTTAATCTCCCCCTGTTCTTGAAATTTGGTTTTTGCTGCTCACATTACACAGACACACTGTGGACGATCAGGTGATAAATATGTTGTCTCAGTTTCAGTCTATAGTACCCGGCTATTGTTGCACATTTCCTGTTTTAAAGCCAATGTCAATGTTGTCAGAGGAAAAACTGTCAGAAAGTGGCACATAGGTGTAGCATATATTTAAATGATGCATCCATATACAGTGAATTACCAATTTATTTCCATAGACACACCCACAGATGTAATAAATCCAGTTACTGTGATGCTTACATCTACGGGTGAGCTGGTAAGGTTTATAGCATCTCCAACCAAAGCTTTGGCTCTCCTTTAAGAGCATAATATTAAAGGAAGCCTGTTCCACATTTGTTCATGTTTCCTGTATTTGGCTCAGTCTGTGCTGAAGCTACCTTCCACACCCGAGGTCGAGAAATGTACGCAAAACATCTTAAGGCCGACATCATTCACTGGTCGAGGGGAATTCTTCCATTCCTTCCCATTAGCCGGGGTTGCTCTCAGCTGCTTCATCTTAACAGGAACCTGTTTGGAGAAGAACGAGTGGTCAGTTAGAACACGTCATGATTATGGCCACAGATCAATCACCTCATTTCCATGTCTCACAAACCACAATAAATTACAGGACGGCACTGTGCCTCTGACCTGTGACCACAAGAGGGAGACAGTCCTCTGGTTGTGAGTCAGGACGGGCACGCACACACGCACACTTTTACTTTTGTCGTTGGGTCACTATTATTGTTTTTAATCTAAAGGCAGCATGTTGCTTTTCCACAGCAATTGGGGCAATACGTATTTTTTGACATACTTTTTAATATATTTTTTTCTTTATATAGTCAAATTTCATTTTGCTTCATTTTGCTCGTATAATAAGTACATATATATGATACATGGCGTGTAGTGGTCATCATGCATGAGTATTTTTCTGATACTGCTGTGCTTTTACTAACTAATTTACTATTAATTTTAAGTTAGTTTTAATTGTAATGGAGCATTTCTACTTTTCTTAGGGATCTGAAAAGGGCTTCCACCACTGTATATGTCATATGAAAGCATACCAGATAACACAAGTCCTACAATAAAAAAAAAAGGGAAATTAAATTATATTTTCAGTAAAAAATACTAAACATATATTAAATCATAAAACAGTGCATCTGTAGGAATAAAAAAAAAAGGTTTTGGATGAGATGCAAATAAAAGCAGTTAAAGGCTATTTTAAAAATGTAATTCAAATATATTTATAAAAGTTTGTAAAAAATGTATTATCCTCTCTTTTAAAACATATTCAGTACAAAAAGCATATTTACATACTGTAAATTCTGCAAGGCTCAGGAGCTCCCAAAGCCATTAACATTTCACTTTTCCCTCGTATTTCGCTCCTGATTCTTTGATCTGCTGTATTTGCAAACAGTAAGAGCAGATTTTTCTTTAATTTTATTTTTTATTTAGCCGGCAGGCTGCTACAGTGAACCTACATTAAAAGAAATAGAAATTTCTAATATATTTGAGTGCAGAAAAGCTCTTTACACAACGCAATCTGCGTTGCAGGTTTGCTTGGATGGTCTTCTATATCACGTTTCATAGTGAGCTGTGGTAATTGTTCATATCTGTGGAGAGGAGTGTCTGCTGAAGCAGGCAGCTCTGGGAAAGATTTTGCCTCTTTTCATCTCCAGCAAGATGGAAATACAAAAGTTTAGGATTAACTGCAGAAGTTTAGAGGTCAGGTTAACCTGTCAAAAAAAAAAAAAAAAAAAAAGACAGGAAGAGATGCAAGATGGCTGCAAGCAATGTGCAGTGTGGGGGTGGGGATGCTCTGATAGGTAGGAGGGGTTACATGTCTGTGCCCAGGGGCCCTGCATTTTAGTTAAAGCACTCTTAGTTATAGTACTTTGAATTGCCTTGCTGTTGAAGCGCCACACAGATAAACTTGCCTTTGTTTGAAGCCTTAAACTTGCCTTAAACGTCGCTGAAAAGACTCAGGAGGTCACAGCAGGAGCAGAAGCAGGAGAGGCAGCAGTGGCACGATGTGACCTTTGGAGGGGGGGTTCCCTCAGCCCTCAGCTGCAGGAAAACACAGAGTGTTAGAGGTCACATTTAAGATTATTAGAACAATATGGGCTCTATCCAGGGATGAACGGCTCTGTTAATGTGGATAATACCAACACACTCTGTACTTGTGGACATATCTGTTTGAAGTGTATTTATTTAGAACCATGTTTTGATCTAGAGTGAATTATCATGAGGAATATTGGATGGATTTCATGGAATTTCGTGCAGATAATCAGCTGTTTCAGAGAAATGCTAGCATGCTAGAATGCTAATCATGCAGATAAAGGCACGTATATTCTGTAGTATTTGTATGTAGCGTGGGATCTGACACAGCTTCTGGTGTGCACAGAGCATCTATAGTATGTAAATGACTATTAAATCTGCTCAGCGCAGCTAATGTGGCTAGTAAGCAAGGTTCGTGGACATGCTGGTGCAATTTCTTAAACCTTGTACCTGCACTAACCAGCACTTTAGTGTGGGCAGTGCAGGTATTTAGTTAGCGTTTGTGGTATTTGAAGCATTATAACTGCACCGCTTAAAATCCATTTGCGCTCGCTTCTGCTTAACGGCCATCACCAGTCACACCATCGGACATGTGACAGGCATCTCGTTGTCACCTGTTGTTCGGCTGCTTTTATGCTTATGTTAAGACTCTTTTGTGTCCCCTTGATGAAACATGAACAAGCAAATGTGATTTGTATTGTAGATACAGTTACAGTGCATTTACAAGCTGTCGGAAATAATAACTCTGGCTGAAAAACTGACACATAGTGAAAAGTGTCTATGGCTGCCAGTAGCTGTTACAAAACCCTTATTTTTCAGATGATATGTGTCTAAGTCTGTTGCTCTCCTTATTGGCTGATCTGATGTGTCAGTCAAACACACATCTTGTTAGAATAAAGATTCAGTGATGAATGTGTTGATGTTTTTGGCAATCTTGCATCAAGATTGAAAACTTTATCGCCCTTTCAGCACACTTCACAGGAATTTGGTTTGGTCAGCTCACAAGAAACAGACACAAACAAAGACATCACATCACACGCAGCGATCATCTTGGCTCATAAAAACAATGATTTGATAAATAATAAATGATTAAAACAAGCATTCCCACAGGGATGCTATCAGTACCACTAACCCGCTATGCTGTAGATCCCTGTTTACACACCCTTACAGTGTCTAATAGACAGGAACACTAACAGCACATTAGTGACTTAAGTGCACAAGCTGCTGCTGGGTGAGTGCTGTTAAACGACCTGGCTGTCCTGGTTCGGACACGTCTCAGTCTTTTAAACAAAGGGAGGAAGTTAAAGGGATGGATAATATTTGTGCCCCTTTTTCTTCACTACTGCTTATGTCCTACTTTAAGGTGGAGGAGAATGATGCCCGCCTTGGCAGACATGATGGACGAGCGTGTGTCTTGTCATGTCTCGGTGTCAGTTCTGCACAGATACCACCAACTTCTCCAAAAGTGGGGCGTGCTTTTCAGCTACTTCAGCCTTGTCATCTTCGAACCCTTTGTGACCAATTATGAAAATCCCTCAGACTGTCAAATATAGTTTAAACAAGAGCAGTCTGTGTTCATATCGAAGCAGGAAGCAGCCTCAAGCTGAGGTTACTACACCTCCTTCATGACGTCCATCTTCTCCATCTTCCAACACATCCAAAACAAACACCTGCTGCTGTCTTGGCAGGCTTTTTGAGTTTCTTCATTTCTGATGTGATGATGTTTGAGAAAACAGACAGAAAAATGTTTTGGTGGATGTCAAACTCATGGCACAGACTTACTTATATATAAAGAATGTCTGAAAATCTCATTAATATGTCTTTTTTATTATATTTCTCATCAGCTTGAGGGGTTGTCATATAATTGTTTTCTATCATGGAGCTTCTTTATCCTCGAAAATCTAATGTTTTACAACTTTGCCGTTTCATGTTTGCAACATTACCGACGGCACTTGAACGCAGCACCGCCAGGAGTCAACCAAAAAGGAAGCACTGCGCATGCTCAGAGCATCTTCCACCCGGTCGGCGTGGTGAGAGCCGCTGCAGAGCAGATGCTGATGCGTAGAAAAAACACCTTTCTACCGCATTTTTGTAGAGCTAATGTCCGGACTGAGTAGAGTATGTGAGGGTTTTTTTTTTACCCTCTGCAGGTTATCTGTCTGCCCACCTCCACCTCCTCCTCCTCCTCCAGCAGCTCTATGGCTGGGAGGAGGGGGCGGGGGATACCTTAAGGAGGAGGGGGTGGGGGTGGATGCAGCCTTATCAATAGCAGGTTGCATCTGATGATCCAGTTCAAACTAGTTCTGCTTTATGCGACTGTGGCCCTGCGAGGTTCCACGCCCCCACAAAGAGCTGCAGGTTTTTGAGATGTTCTCAACGAAAATGTGGATTTAGATTAATGACAGCGGCAACGAAAACTTTATATGATAACATCCATGCAGGGCTAGTACCGCGTGCCACTGGTGCGCAATAATAGTGCTGTCCCATTGTTGTCCAGCTGTTCAGCATCCTCATACTGCATGCTGTTATCGTTCCACTCATTTCCTCATCTTTGACAGGTGGTGAAACTATTGACATTAACTACAAACATCAATCTCACCTCATCCCCGTTATGTCGAAGCTGTCAAAATAAAAGCACGCAAATCAGGGCAGAACTTTTGTGCATGAAAGCTTGACTCTGTTTAACAGCAGTCACGGTTAATGATAGGGAGTGTCGGGGGACAACAAAGGGCCGGATCAAGCATCATCACCACCATCACCAACACCGCCGCCGTGCGTGAAGCCGGTTTTGTCGTCACGGGTGCTTCGTGTACGGTGCAAGCCGCCGACAGACGGGCAACTTGGGGGGGTCGGACAGGCAGCGAGGCGAGATATGATCTCCATGTCGAGGCTGGTGTGTGACAGGAGCGGGGTGACAAAGCGAAGGGAAGCCGTGGAGGAATCACTGCAGTGCAGCAGAGCTGTCAGTCAACAGGCGGAGGAGGCTGCACACAGCCCCCTGTGAGCCCGGACAGCAGGGCGACCACCGGCCGAGCTGGGGGCTTTATAGTGTCCTTTTAATGTCGATTCATGTCAGCACAGAAATCTATGTGTCTTATATCAGGAGCTCTCCCACCCCCTCACTCACAGTGTATCTGCGCAACAACAGAGATGTCCAGCGATATGCTGCGTTTAAGAGCACTGACAAGGGTCCACAGCTAAATCTAACAGCTTTCACCTCGGATTTAATTACAAGCATACATTATGAACTGCCATTAGCTCCACTTTTAATTCTAAACAGCCTAAGAGGGTTTCTAAGCTGCATTCGCCCTTCTGCTCGGGTTTCCTCCTGTTTGACGCATCGCCCCCGCGTTACCTTGCGCCTTTGTGCTGCGTTTCGCATCCCTCACAGCCGCGGCACCTCAACAAACAGGGGATCCTCCTCACTGAACGACATAATGAAGACAGCCCTGTTCAGAAACAACCTCTCTACGCAACCTCGCCACGCAACCTCGCCATCGCACCCCCCACCCCCAGCCCACATCCTCAAAATACACATTTCGCCGGCGCACACAAGCCCGATCAGATGCGGAGAGAGCGACCGTGTCTGTCTCCCCCTCCTCCCTCGTCCATCAGCATTTAACGGCGCACCGCTTCCACCAATCTGTGCAGCGAGAGGACCACCCCAACCCCTGAACCTGAATCTACCCGCCCTGCTCGTTTATAAATACTGCTTGAATCACACCGGCAAGTCTTGGTCGTCAGAAACGCTCAGGGTTGCAGCAGAACATCCCCCTTCGTCTTCTCCCTTTCATCGTTTCTCTGTTTTTTAACAAAACCTCACGCATCATCCATTTTCGCACTCATTCTTCCCCCCGTTTTTTCCCAACTGTAGTTGTTTTTTCGCCGCCAGTTGCATGCATTTTTCGTCTCCCAAAATGGTTTGCGAGACTAAAATTGTTGCGGACGAACACGATGCTATACCTGGGACCAAAAAAGAGTCGATCATGTGGAGCTCTCCTCCGTCCAGCGCGGCTCTGAACCCCGCCGAGACCAAGGATGTGAGGAAAGATGCGGTTTTTATCCGCGAGTTCGAGCGCGGGGATCAAGAGGAGGTGCGGCGCATCTTTTACGAGGGTATTATGGAGAGGATACCCAACACGGCGTTTAGGGGGCTCAGGCAGCAGCCCAAGACTCAGTTTTTATATGCTCTTCTGACAGGTAAGTACCCTCATTACCTTGCATCATGTTCTATACCGGCTTATTTATTCCCGTGTTTGGTTTCAGACCCACTTTTCTAATCATATAAAAAAAGTTCAACATCATCCCTCATATGAATTAAGTTGTTTCTAAGCTCACGTCACACTGTAGGTTAATGCGCCTCTTTTGATGTTTGCATCCTAATGTGATTTATTTGAGGACCTTGTCTTAAATCCCACGCAAACCAAACGGCATGTTGCTCATCATGCAACAAAAGGCATGGCCAGGCGCATGGTGCACGTGTATAACCGGCTGGCCCGCTGCTGATGTGATGACATGCCGGTGCCGTTAATGAATGAGTGAATGAATTTTAGGATTGGCCCACGGGGTGCGCGCACGTACCCAAAAAGCGCTCCCCCGCGCAACCCCCAACCCCCCTCCCCAAACCCCCGCCTCTGCACAGCAGCCAATGCGCCAGTCATGCACTGATCTCGCTTGGCTTTTGTTGATGTTGCCGGCGCAGATTCAAAAGCCTCATGTATCGTGACCGGCGCCGTTACGCACGACGAAATCAAACAAGCTGTTACCCGCTTAAAATCTCAACAGCGTTAACAGGAAGCCGTACCCTAATGTGTCATATTGGCGTCAATCAGACTCACGCAAGTCAAAAAACAGTATAGTCACGCCTGAAAAATCCACCAAATTCTGCTTCACCGCGGCCTGAACGCGTCGAGGTGGTTTTGAGTCAGAACTCTCTTTGATGGAATACCCTGTCAGCGTCTCACACCACGCTGGGGTGCAGTGGAGTAAACTAACTACTAGGTTATTGCATGCCACGCAACATGCTCTGCAGCATCCAGCCTGCTTGTTTGTGTTTCCCGTTGCGCCCCCCAGCGTCACATCCGACTAATTACTCCAACATGGACCGAACGGGTTTGATGAATTCAGTACTAACATGTCTCTATTGAGAACCTCAAGGCTTCACCCTGTCAAATGTTGTGCTCCTGCAGCTCTAATAACGTGCCTCACTTCACAGTCTGATGAGATGTTACTTTGCTGCCTTGTGTAACACCGGATCTTTATCTCTCTTTATCAAAATGCTCAGGAATTTGATGCAACTGTCTTCACTTGCTGCTGCTTGCAAATGTCACATTGCCTCTGCTCTTTTTTCTTCTGTGTCTGTGTGGGGTTGAATTCCGCCAAAATCAAACATGTGATTCTCTTTTCTGACAGGTTTCGTTTATTTTTCTTCCATTTCTCCATAGTAATGTGCTTTTTCGTGACCAAATCCGTCACGCTGACCTGCTGCGCGCCCCTCATTCTCATGGGCGCGCGCTACTACTACAGCAGGAAAGTTATCCAGAGTTATCTGGACTGTGCTCTGCACACGGACATGGCTGACATAGAGGCTTATTACATGACACCCACAGGTAAGACGAGGGAGGAACGCCACCCTTCTCACTATTGTGCGACCAATGAGATAGGTTTGTCTTTCGGCAATGCTCCGCCACCAGAACTGGTTTGAAAAAGTTTGGGTCTGTAACTTTGCCACAGCAGGAGGGAGAGAAGACAAAGAATAAGTAGATGAAAGGCAAAGTGACTTATATATACTTGAAACTGTAAAACTGTCTCAGTCTACAGAGTCTTCAGGCAATCCAGAGGCAACTCATCAAATATGCAGGTCCTCTCTCTGCTTTTCCCTTCTCCTCCACCCTTCTCTCCCAGCCCTCCTCCCCATCCCGTTCTCCTCTCCTTCCCCCACTTGCTTCCTCTCCGAGCTCCCCTTGGTCACGGGCTGGGAGGGAGGGTTGGGGGTGTTGCTGCATCACAGGGCTATTGATTGCACGGAGGAAAACTGCTGATACACTTTCTGCAGTGCACTCCGTGTCGGCAGGGCTCATTTCCTTCGCTAAAGCTCCTAATTGGGAAAAATCAATCCCCCTCTAGTGTCATCTCAAAGTGTTCATTCTCTCCAGGCGCGGAGTTCCGAGTGACGGCCGAGCACAAACGCGTCACACATTTTCATGCATGCGTTCCCCTGCCTTGGAACTTCTTGGACACATTTATCCCCTGTTAACCTAGCACCACGTGGCCAATCTAAAAAGCAGGTGTTAGGTAAGCCAGTCAATTGCCCCCCCATTGTCTCTGACACTGTGCTCTCCGGCCTGGTAATCCACTGCATACACAATTGCAATTTAGCATTCCCATTATTGCTGCAGGGCCGTGATGGTTTAAAGGGGGTCAGGCACCAATGCTCTTGGACAATGCTAATGATTATATCCATGCAAACTGAATGGGCCCAGAGGGGACGAACACCTGGGCACCACCATGCAGCCCTGACGCAGAGGCACCTCTCACATCACTCTCATTTGTTGTGGTGTGTGTGTGTGTGTGTGTTTGTTCTAAGTGTGTACAAGGATGGCATGGCAGGTAGCAGGAAAGAGTTTGTGATCGTGTAGACAATGCAAACTTTCTCCATCAGCTTCTTATTTGGAGCGATGGTTTTGGCTATTTTATACAAAACAGTTTGGGCTATTTTATACAAAAGACTTCACTGCTCCTCTTCGCTGGTTTAAAGTTGGTGGGGCTCTGTTGACAAAAGATGATGTCACACACTGCCATGCACAGCATCATTCAGTCAAAATTTGATTGCAGCTGCAGAGTTGTTTGACTTAAGTCTTAATTGTTGCTTATTTAGTCATGAATATTTAATGTTACAGAGAAAAACGTATTAGAAAGCAAACTTTAAGGGCCTGTAAGCTTTTTTTTTTTTGTCAGCAGGGGAACTGAGGCGTCTCCAAACTCAACCATCCTTCCTCCATCTTTTAGCCTGCTAGCCGTAGACCAGCAAACAGTAACACACCTCAGCATGGCGATAAAAAACAGCCTCATGTTGTAATTGCTAGAATCAGATATTAAAGGCTTGTCAACAATAAAAATTTTCGACTGAGTCTTTCCAACAGCACTGAAACAGCATATGCTAGGATTGTGTGCACTCATCTGTCAACGTCTCAGAATGCACTCTGGGTAGGCGCACTGTAGCAACCAGTGAGACGAGTCGTTTTACCCGATATGGCTAAGATTCAAGATTAACAGCCACAATAACGATGACGATAATTTGTCTATTCAAGAGTTTGCTGCATGTGTATGAAAACATGTAAGACTGTGTGTGTCTTTGTGTGTTTGACGCAGTAAGACTTAAAAGGCTTCGTCTTTTGGAGCTCTAAACGTCATTTTTAATTAATTTTTTAGCAACCGAGACGTCTGGCGGTGGCGGATGGCGATGATCGATCGGAGCGTCGCAGAATATAAATGCTGTGTTGCTGCAACCCAGCAATTAATCAACTTAATGGAGGAACGCGAATTTAAATGCAGAAAGAGATCCAAAGACGAGGAGAAAGGGAGACAAAGAATTCTTAACATGTTTTTGACGATTAAGCGAAATATGAATTGAGTGATCTCCAGTAAGTGTACAGTGACCACAGACTGCTGGGGTTATAAAGGAACTAACTGAATGGATCCACATCACTCTGCTGCCACTTAAGGCCAGCTGCCACCCCTTTCATTTGACACATAATAAAGTGTGTGTGTGTGTGTGTGTGTGTGTGTAGGCAGAGGGGTTGTAAAGCATACTGAGGGAACAATGGTTGGGAGTATAACTGCATATGGCTGCACAGAAAAAGACAAAAGCTTATTTCCTTACCAACAACAGACGTTGATATGGCAAGAGTTTCATACACATTTTGATCCATAGTTAATTTAATGTTTAAATGCTCAGCTTGAAATGAATGTGACTGAGTTAAACCAATCAAATCCAGTATTCTCAGTGCGGCTTCAGATTTCTCAAGTCAGGTTGATTTTAGGAAGGCTTACCAAAGCTTTTGGTCCAAAAGTCCATCATTCACATTCAACAGCTCAGTGAAGGTTTGACACACTCAAACAGATGCAGTTAAAATACAGCATCTGCTGGCACAAATCTCTTTGTACACTCTGACTCCTCCTCTTCCCATCCATCTTGCTCTGTCCTCTGAGGCAAAAAACCAATAATCAGTCAATCTGGCAATCAATATGTCCACAGATTGTGTGTTAACATCTAGAGTGCATTTGATGAAAGAAACTGTAAATTAACAGACTTTAATCTAATGAAAATATTTTTCGAACAAAAAAAACAAAAGAAAAATATCACTGTACAGACCCTGATTCCCTGCACTACTTTCAGATGGTCTCTTTTTTTTTTTTACCTCTGCACTGGAAAATCTGAACAATACAAACCAGTGACAGATCAATTAATTGGTCGAAAAATTGATTGGTCTGATATCTGGCATGTTGAGACAATCGGCATCGGTCGGTGTCTGCACTCGTCAGAGACAATGCGCATTTTTTACTGTCAAATATTTTTCTGTGTTGAAGTGATTAATACATTAGTGTTAAATAAATTGTTCATCAGGACCAAAAACACAGAGAGGCTGCTGGGAACATTGTTAAGTCATTTTCTATTTATGTACAAAGACAGATTTTTATTATGTCTCAGAAACAAAGAGATGCTGCTATCTGCTGCGGTTAAGTGATTTTTTTTTAACAAAGTTTAGTTTTTTTTTATTATCTGTGGATCCATTTTTGACATTTAAAATAAAATAAAGAATAAATAAAAAATAAATATCGGCATCAGCCACTGAAAAACCTGCATTGATTGACCACTAAAACACACATTTATATTCAAGATAAACCTGACTTATACGTTTCTCTAAACAAGAAGAGCTAATTTAGTTACGGTTAAACTCCCACTGAGTCGTACTGAAGCTGGTTGAACAGTGTCATGAAGCTGTCGAGGAGCTGCAGGAGTGTGTGTTTTATTTGCTGATCAGCCTATGCACACTGTGGCAATTGAAGCCAAATAAAACGCTGTGCTCCACCTGGAGAACTGGAGTCAACTGAGCAGACAAAACATGACTTGTTTGGTTTGTGGCGATTTCATTGTGTGCACTGTTCGTACAGAAATCTATGTTATAATTCACAAAAATGCAATCTGACGATTTTTGTTTTGGGCACACTAATGAACAAGCTAAGGTAACTAGCAAGCTAGCATTCTGGACATCCTGGGCTACTAAGCTATTATTTATTTAGCCCTCTAGAGCTTTAGCAAGCAGCTAAAATATTTAAATCGACCTCGAGTAACAACCCTCTCCACCAGCTTTGTGAAAGTGATTGCTTATGGCGCCTTTACTGTTGTGTTCATTTGCACAACATATTTTCCAGCGTTTCTCATTGTGTCACAGGCCTGGTTCACGTCAGCACCCATTCTCATCACACACTGTTCACACGCTTGTTCGCTCCTCTCGCGGGAAAACAATGCCTGAGTTACCACTACTACGACTCTCCATCGCTGAATCCCACAAGGCCAAAAAAAGGCATGTTTTGAAAAAGCTTTTCTGAAAAGGGAAACAACTTTAAACACAGAGCGAAGGAGGTTTCCTCTCGCGTTGAAGCAGTCGGCAGCCGACATACCCCCTTCCCTTGCACCTGCTCAATCACTGTAGGTCACTCTCAAGCAGCTTAGTGCCTAAAAAGTGAATGTAATATAATTAGGGCAACACTAGACACTGAGCCAAATCCTCCCCGGCTTGATGTGATACCCATTCAGTAATACTGCCTGTTTAATGAGGCGTCATGACCACTGCAGGGTCCCACTAATGCAGGAGATGCTATAATACCTGCCGGTCAGCCTCGCTGGGCCTCTATGTGTGTGTGTTTGGAGGGGGTGGGGGCTGGAGTTTGAGCTCGCTCAGTTCCAGGGGAGAGAGCAGCTTCCTCCATCGGTACCTGCTGCGCTTATTTTAGCTCTGAGCGACGGAGAGAGGGAGACAGACAGAGAGAGAGAGAGAGAGAGAAAATGTGTGAAGGGAGGGAAAGAGGTGAGTGCCGGATAGAAAATGGGGGCATCTGAGATAACAACTCAAAGATATATTATGTGTGAGAAAGAAAGAGAAATAAACAGTTTGCTGGTTAGCACACAGACAGAGGATCCTCCTGGGTAAATTTGTGACGCCTCAGATTAATGAGGCATCCTTCTTTCTCTCTATTCCTCTCCTCCTGTTGCAGTTTGTGAGCCACAGCATTTTCTTTCTCTCTCCCACCTGTATCGTTCCTCCTCCTCCTCCTCCTCCTCCTCCTCTTTCTCTTTCTCATCCATGCTGAAGGTGCAGAGGAGGTGCTGCAGTAGCCAACTGGGTTATCCATCATCCTGGCACAGAGGAAGTGATGTTTCCTCCCAGCCAAGGAAACAGCATTCAGTCTCTGTCAAAAACGATGGGGGGAAAAAAGTAATTTACTATTCATTGGTTCATTTATCAGTGGACAATTGTCATTAACTCAGCTAAATTAGAAACGAGCTATGTTTTATGCTGTAGGAGCAATGGTTAAATTAAAAGAGATTTAGAGCAGAACAGCAACATTCAGGTTATTGTACACATTCACAAACGTTAAAAAAGGGAAAATATTTATTGTTTCCCACTTTAGAAATGTGAGAATTTACAGCTTTTCTGTTTTCTATCATTATAAACTGAATATGTTTGTGTTTTGGACTGTTGGTTGGATAAAACAAGCAACGTGTACATATTCTCTTCAGCTCTGAAGAACTCTGATGGGCATTTTTTCACAATTTCTGACATTTTAGAGACCAAGCAAATCTAATAAAACAACCCCAATTGAAAATAAGTTGCAGTCCTAGTAGAAAAACAACATTAGAGGAATAGTTTGACATTTGGTGAAATATGTTTCTTCTTCTAGTTAGATGAGACCATGGATACCACTCTCGTTTCTGCACACTACATATGAAACTAGCTCAAACAGCTAGCATGGCTCCCTCTGACTCTCCGCCATATCACCATTCGAAAATCTTAATATCCATAAAATATTCAGCCTGTCACAGTGTTAGGCACGCAGTCCTTGCTGCTCCCAGCCTGCACTCGCTTAGAAACTGGAGAACTCACCAGTCTATTACTTTGACTGTGCAAGCATGTGCTCTTGCGTATCCTTTGTTTCACGTTCTGCTTAAATCAATACTGAACAAAGAGATTCATTAGAAAGAGCAGATGACCTGTCAGCAGCGGCTTCATTTATTGCAGCATCATGTGTCTTGACTCTCTGGTGACCAATCACAGCGCTTGATCTCGACAGATGGGCAATTTTAAAAGCTGCTATCAATAGGTGAGCGATTACTTGTCTGTTCTGTAGATTAAAAGTCATTTCTGCTGTTTGGGTCAAACCTGCTTGGTTTACACAGAGACAATAGGCAGAGGTCTACACTGTAATAGCTTAGAGTCACATTAGGGGCTCAGGCTGTAGCAGTAGCAGCCATGTGAACAATGGCATGCGCACAGTAAAGTGTAGCATGAGTGGAAAATATGGGCATGAGCCTGCATGCTTACAGGAGGGCAGTAAAGTTAACAGTGAAGGGCCACATAATGAGCTCGTCTGAGCTAATGGAAGTGCAACAGGGAAGAGTGCAGTGTTTGTGAGTGTGTGCCTCTGTACAGTGTGACAGCACACAGGTCAATACATCCTTTGCATACTGAGTCGGGCTTAAAGGCCAAGTTAAAGGCTTCCTCCCTGTTAAATCCAGGCTCAGCACACATAAATGATTCTGTTTTTGTGATTGCACTGTTGTGTGTTTGTGTAAACATCGGGAAATGTGTCCCGTGTCCGCTGGTCTCCTCCTCTCACCCTCATTTGCCCGTGACGGAGGAAGAAACTGCTGATGCATGAGTTAAACATGACAGGCTAATCCATACTCCCAGCATGCACTCTGACCTGAGGAGGAGGGCGTCTGTCTGTGTGTGTTTGTATGCAAGGGCATGAGGAAGGATTTGCATTAAAGTAAACACAGCAAAAATTAGTTTCAGAAGTATCTTAAGCATTTCTTCTACAAGGAAAAGTCCTACATTAAAATAAGAATATAGAAAAGCATCCATTGGTTCTATAGGATTCCGTTTGATTGCCAACCGCGACAAAGCGCAACATACAAGTCTTTTTAGCACAACAGTTGGTAAAAACTGATTGTTAGGATAGAAAATGATGCTTTAACATAGTCTGAAATATACCACAGGTATACTATGTGGTGATATCAACACCAGCAGCAATGTCTACTCACCATTTAGCGCCTGGGATGGCCAGATTAATCACGCAGTGATGCAACAGAGCCACTCCTGAAACATAAATCACTGGTGCTTAACATACCAAGCATGAATGACACACATGCTGCGGGGCAATATAAAAATAGCGCATAAAAACAGCAATAAATTCACAGTTTAATCATTAGTACACAAAGCAAATGGAAAGAATACACAAAGGATGGAGTCAAGCTATTTACGGGCTTTTGTCAGGGCTTACACCCACAGAGCTCAGGACAGCACTTGGCTCACAGAGAAGTGATCTACAGCAGAGTGAGGCGGCGTCTAGACTGAACGCTTATCAACCGAATTAGCCCTCTAGGTTCCATCTGAGGGAAAAGAGAATAATCTCGTTAGACACCATAAAAACTATCCCTGTGCATGCGCATGTGTGCGATTTTTTGTTATTATACAGGCTTCATATCACAACATCAGCCAGTATTCAACACTCCCACACACATGCACGGAGGCATATTAATATCCTTGTAAAGTAGTTAAAAAGAAATTAGATCTGTCGCATTGAGAATACAATAGTCAGATTTTCGCTTGTGTGAGAGTCATTTCGGATGATTTCCAGCGCTCTGAGCTCTTCCTCTCTTTCAAGCCTTCACTTTCTGCTGTAATTTATTTGTCTTGAGATCATTTGTTTTCTTCAGGTCCCCCTCCCCCCTTTGTAATAATGGTAGATTTTCTGTCCTTACCTCCCCCCTTCGTGTTTGTAGACCCTAGCAGCAATAATGGATCCATTCAGGTTCATCACTATTACTGTTACACAGATGCCTCGCCTCCCTCCTCCTCCTCCTCCGCTCATTCTTCCTCTTAGAGACTTCTTCTTCACAGTCCCGCTTCTCTCTTTTTCTGAGTGAGTAAGCTCATTCGCATGACATTCTGGCCTCAGGTGCACACACTAAAACACAAGCGGTGCACTGTATTACTAGTGTATTAAGCTGAACTCTTTAGCAATGAGCTGCTGTGCCGGAGCAACAGGGATCTTAATGCTTTGCTGAAAAGCACAACAGGAAGAGCTGCTGAGCTCTTTTTGGGAAACAGAGTCTTATTCATTCCCTCTTCCCAATCAATCTTGTGGTGACATGCAGGAATAAGCTGCTTCTCCCTCATGAATTGTTATCGTATTCAGCAGGGGCGAGAGAAGTTAGATTGGAGCAGGAAGAAAGATACAGAGGAGAGAGGCCGGCTTGATCCAAAGGTATCAACCATCCCAAAACCTTACAGTCCACTTACAGCTCTAAGTAATCTGGGTTCTTGTTGTTTGCAGACAATTTTATCTCAGTATTCCCCTCAATATTAACCACTTGGCGATTCTCCTATTTCCCCCCCAAAGACGGACACAAGCACGTCTCAATCCATTGTTTATTCTTATGACAAGCTGCCAAACTCTCAACACACACACAAACACAAAGAGGAAAAATCCAGTATCGATCATCTCACCCTGTCTGTCTGACTCTGTCTAACTCTTGAAATGGAGCCTCCCTACAGCCTGACGAAGTCATAATGCTCAGAAAGCCAACAAACTCACTAAACACCCGATCTCAGGTAGCGAATCTTTAACAAAATGACGAGTCTTCTGCAATGTGAGGCTATGCTGACGTCGGCGTGCTAACTCACTCAACGCAGCAATGATGACGTGCTGATGTGCAGCAGGTGCAATGATGCTTACCATCTTAGTTTAGCACACTAACATTGCTAATTAGCACCAAATACATATTACAGCTGAGGCTGATGGATATCATTTGTTTGGCAGGTATCTGGTCATAAATCTAAGCATTTGATAAATTGAATTTTTTGAACAAATGATGCTACTAGAGGGAAAGTTTAAAGTTATTAGAATTCATCCTGCGGGGGGACACGAGCCTGTGTGCCAAATATCATGGCAATCCATCTGATGGTTGTTGAAATATTTCAATCCAAGCACCACAACTGTACCTGACAACAACCTGATGGTGTCAGGTGTCAGGTTATAGTCAACTGACAAGGAAAGTCAGTTGATCTACTAAGCCATTAGGATCCACCCTCTGGGGACCATGAATGTGGTCAATCCAATGAATGTTGAGATATTTGAGTCTGGAATAAGTGATGTGATGCTGGGTGTTATATAGAATGTACAGCATATGCATCAGTATGTGTCACAGCACCCCTTATTTTGGATCAAACGTGACATTTCAGCTGCAGATCTGCACACTTAATGAGTCTAGAGCATCGTAATCTCATAGAAACAGCCTTTTGGAGCATAGCGTTATGCCTCCTCCAACACGCCTCCTCCTCTAACTTTATCTCTCTCCCTTTTGTTTTTTCCATCTCCTTCACCATCTCTCTCTATCTCTAGGAAGTGCAGCTCCCAGCAGAAATAATGATAGCTAAACCAAGTCCATGCAGTTTAATAGTTGCGGTGTCAGATGTGAAGTTCCTTGAGCTGTGATGTCAGGAAACCTAGAGGTCAATATGTGCTCAGCTTCCACAAGAAAAGCAGAGTCAGAGGAAGAGGAGGGACGAAGAGGGATGTAATATTTCTGTGAGGGATTTTTTTCCACTATAGTTCATTGTTTCATGTGATCTAAGTGATTTTGAGGCAGAGTTAAGTAATCCATGCAGTTTGACAGGCAGAGAGGTGGCTGGCGTGTGTGCCGCCCTGTGCTGTCCTCATTCCTGGCACCGGCTCAGTTCAGACAGATGGTCAGGAGGGCTTTATGGAAGCATACCCCCCCCACGCCTCCAAGAGACACACATGCACGAGCATAATAAAGCCGGGAGAGTGCCGCAGGAGTTGACACTGCGGCTTTGACATCTGCCTATAATGAAACATCATTCCATAGCATTAGTGAAGACGGCGAGACGCTTAACCACTTCAGACTGTTTAAAAGATTGTCTGCATGACTCAGATTTACAGTCGTCCATCGAAGCTCCTCCTCGTCAACTTTATAGTGTAAGTGCGGAAATGGAAGCAGGAAATGACTATTTGATTGCTTTTTGAGTTTAAGGGTTGAAAGACTTTTATTGCCCAAATGTAACGCTGATGAACTGCACAGTCATCTGGCCTACATTTCTTCAGAGACAGTGAACAGGACCAAGTTTTTGATCACTTCCTGTTCACACGTTTTCCCACCAGTGACTTTGATTCGTCCAGACAGTGAATCTAAAAAACAGGGATGCCCTTATTTGTTGTTTTGGGTTATTCAAGATGTTTTAGCACTTCAGGGAGCTATTTATCTTATAACATCATTCAAAATTACAGCTCCCCTAACAGATTAGTCGGATTAGGCAGTCTCCCGGTGATATCATACCCCTGTCTAGCTATCAGGGCGGGGAGTACTCGGGTTTTCCTGTTGCAGCTGCAGCCTACATATGACAGTTGTTTGATTCAGTAACAGAAGCCTCCGGATCAGCTTAACATGGGCCTGCAGGGGCATCAAATCCCTCCTAACACACAGGACTCCAGCAGGAGCACGGTTTTAATGTCGCTGCCTGTTTGTGTGTGTATGAGTGAGAGATTCAGCAGAAATAAAGGAGAGGGGAGATTATGTGTAAAGGTAAGGGCAGAGAGGGAGAGAATTAGGATTCAGAGCTCATGGACAGACGGACACAGATTTTTGCCAGTCACGGAATAGTCCGATTTACTTTATCTATAACAAACAGATGGCATTTTAGTACAAAACAATGTCAGCACTGCCAACACATGCCGTAAATACTGCTGACAGTGATGGAGAGGCTGTTTGAACATGGTTACATAATAACAACAGGAGGTCGAGAGGGTCATTTTCCTTGAAAGATTATGATCAGTAA
Organism: Chelmon rostratus; assembly: GCF_017976325.1. Lineage (NCBI taxonomy): Eukaryota > Metazoa > Chordata > Actinopteri > Chaetodontiformes > Chaetodontidae > Chelmon > Chelmon rostratus. The sequence continues at coordinate 13,034,698 of NC_055680.1, read as the reverse complement.
AGGAAATCAAGCATGGATATCCACCTATGTGCTATGTTCGTTTTAAAAACCGCCTGTTTAAGATTCAAAGGGGAATGATTTCAAAAGATGCGTGACGACCCATAACGTTATTTACTTGTGACATTTTTCTCTGTGCTTTTAGCCAGGTATTTAACCCCCTGTGAACTAGTGAGTCATATTTTCTAGCTCGGAAGCTGATGATGACTGCAGCTGCTGACGCAGCCGACAACAGAGAATTCAAGTTAGAATTAAAAAAATAAATGTTCTGCAGCTCAGTTTAATAGTTTGATAGTTTAAGTTCAATAGTTTTGTCCTAAAAACCTAAATTATTGTCATAGCAAAACAATTCAATAGCATAAACTCTCAAACTGTCAAAGTGGGCAGCTTATAAACTGCAGCACGATTGTAGATCAATATTTTAACGGGTTGATATTCCAGTTCAAAGGGGTATTTTGGTGGAGGAGCATTGTCTGCTGACATTTTTATCTGCATTGGTCTAACACTGTCTGTCTCTGTGTATTAGTCTTTTTATCTGTTACCAGTGTTTGTCTGAGTGTCTGACACTGTATGAGCTGCTGTAAAAATGCCAATGTTGTTGTTATTGTCTATGTAAACTTGAAAAATGCCAAATTTCTGTATCTAACGCCCCCAAAACCTCTCTGTCCCATGAGCCCAGTGTTTCTGCTCCACTACACCGTGAACAATAAGTGGCCGCTCCGTCACGCCTTTTAATCACCAGCGTCTCACCGAGTGGTTAATGCCATTAAGGACCAGTCAGACACTCACCCTCCTCATTCATCTACTCCCTGCATCCCTTCTTCTATTCTGTCCTCACAGAGCATTTAAACCATTATAACATGATGCAACATAATGGAAACACAGGACGCTCATTTTGATTTGAGTCTCTGGTGTTAAACACTCTCCTCCCAGAAATTCCTTAACCCATCCAAAATATTAGTTTGCTGTTTGAGGCCATTCATGAAGCATATTTTGTGAAATTAATCTGCGTGATTTGAAACACGGTCTTGAGCTTTACGGTGTATTGGAGCAGCTGTGTTAACTACCCCTACAAAAAAAAAAAATTAGTGCTTAAAAGCCTTGTCCTTTAACTTTAAATCTTAAAGGAATAGCTTGACATCTCTGGAAACGATTTGCTTTCTTGCCGAGACTTAGATAAGAAGACTGATACCACTCTTATGTCTGCATGGCATGTAGCTCCCATCAGCAGCAGGTTAGCTTAGCGTAGCACAAAGACTAGAACCAGGGGGAAACCGCTAGCCATGGGAAGTTTTTCCTTATCCAAATTGAGGATCTAAGGACAGAGGGTGTCGTAGTGAAACTGAATTCACTGGCTCAGTCCAGAATCCATCAAACACATTAGACATGTCAGCTAAACCACAACCTCTTGTTTCACATTTGCTGTATATGTGAGATGTACTTGTGTTAATTAGTGCATTTTAGAAGTGAAGAGGCCAATTTTGTTACCGTCGGACAGAGCTAGGCTAGCTGTTTCCCTATGTTTCCAGTCTTTATGCTAAGCTAAGCTAACTAGCCACTGGCTCTAGCTTCAAATGTATCTCACAGGCATGAGAGTGGTATCAATCTCATCTTTATGCTCTGCAAAACTTCCCAGAGTGTTGAACTAATCCTTTAAGCATTTATTTTTATCTAAAGCATTTGCAACAGTTGACTCACACTAATTTTATCCAATTTATCGTCTCTTGTTTCTGTCAGGCTCCTGTTTCTGGGTGGCGGTTCTCGACGGACGTGTGGTGGGGATTGTGGCGGCACAAGGCCGCGAGGACGACAACACGGTCGAGCTGCGACGCATGTCGGTGGACTCTCGCTACCGCGGCAAAGGCATTGCGAAGGCGCTGGGTCGTCGCGTTCTGGAGTTCGCCGTGCGCAACAACTACGCCGCCGTGGTCCTCGGCACGACAGCTGTCAAGTTGGCCGCCCACAAGCTGTACGAGTCGCTGGGCTTCCGCCGAACGGGCCAGAGCGAGGACTACAGGCTCCCCGGGATGAGTCGCTCGCCACTGGAGAGGCTCTTCTTCCAGATCCGCTACAGCCGCTACCGCCTGCAGCTCCGTGAAGAGTGAGAGGTGACAGGGAGAGGAGAGAGAGAGGTGGAGAGGGGGAGATGGAGAAAGAGAGGGACAGAGAGCGAGAGAGAGCGAGCAAGCGAGAGAGAAAGAGAGAGAGAAAGAGAGAGAGAGAGAGAGCAACGACCCTCCTTCACCCGAGAGCCCCGACTGCATCCTCTCCTCTGACAGCTTTTATTTATTTTGTGTCATTAGAGATAACTTTGAGTATTACTTAACACTTCTACTATTTCATCTTTAAAGTCACTAACGTTTTCATTACTATTCTGCTTTTGTTGCTGTTGTTTTTGTATTTTTCTTTTACTTTTTAAATGAGAGTTTGTTTCTTTCCCTCTATTTTATTGAGCTATTTGTTTGTACCTTTACCCCTCCCGTTTCACTGTGGGAGAAAAATCGAATTGGCTTTTCTAGAAGACATCTAACTGGCACCCCAACCAAGCACCCTCCCATGCCTCTTTGGTTTTTAAGATCATGTGACTCTGATCAATACTCCCCTTCATTACTATTCCACAATGCCCTCTTTACCCCTCCCCCATCACTTTAAGCCCTCCCCTTCCCTCCCACATTCTCCTGATTTCCCCACAGCAAAATTCAACAGACGGGTTTAGATGCTGTAGAGTGCAATGAGACATTTGCATTCGGTTTCACTGGGGGTGGACAGAGCAATGGACGGGTTGAGAGGGGCAGATATGGCTTCCTCGAGTGCAAACACACACGAAAAAATGGTGGGGGAAGCTTGTGGTACACACTCTCTTTTACAAGAGCTCTGTAATGTTACATTTCATGTGTGCATTGTGGACAGAGTGCGGTAACACACACAAACCAAGTCGTCTGGCTTTTAGCCAGTCTCTCAAGACACCATATTGAAGCACAGCGAGAGTGTGTTACTGACCCCCATAGTGAGAGAGAAGGATGACAGGATGGTTACCGGAATATGCACTGTGTACCCCGTGTCCAAGATGGATCTGAATCAACACTGTGCATCTTCCTCACACGCCCTCCTCCTCCTCCCACTCCTCACAGATTATTTTATCAGATCTCTCCTCCCTTTCCGTTGTTTTCTGGATCGATCATCAGTTAATCGCTGCTTCTCTCGCTGAAGCTGTGGAGAGGTCTCTGATTGGTTGAGGTGACAGGAGGGTGGACCTTTCTCGCTGCAGTGTCACACTGGCAGATCCCAAGATACATTATAGCTGCATGTCAGAACTTGTGTGTGTATGTGTGATTGTTCAGAGTATGTGACTGCGTGTGACTGTGTGTGTGACTGTGTGTGTGTTTGGTGGGGCTATGGTCAGATATTAGACCATGACTCAGCAGTGTATGAGGAACAATTAACCTATTTTAATTTTGCGTGAACAGATGCGCACCTTTCTTGCTATGAGTCAAGTATTATCTGCCTAAACATTACTACTTTCTATGTGTACTTACAAATTGTTTACTGATTGAAGACAGATAAATTCTAACATTTTGAATATGTTTAGTATTTGACTGATAATTAGTAATTTTATAACTTTAAACACATATTACCATATTGTAATATGCAAATTTTGCTGTCAAAACTATGACGATTACAAAGTAGCTACAGTCTACACTCCACATACTTAAAATCCAGGTTATTGGGGAACAACTTGGGGAGGACATGACTATTAGCAATACTTGCGAACCTACAGTACATAACTGAGCACAAACAGCAAATAATTATTTAAACCAATATATTGGCATTAGTATTCCCCGTCCCCCATGTATTTATATTGTGTATACAGCTGAAAACTCATGTAGCGAACAAAACGTCTAAGTTTCTCCTATAACACCTCTCTCCATCTCCATCCTCTGATCATACAACCAGCAGTAGATTCCGCCATCCACTACCCTGAGCCTAAGTTGTATCATCATATCGTTTGTAAAAAGTAAAATATAAAGCAAAATACAACCAAAAAAAATCACATAAGATGAAAAGAGAGAAAAAAAAATTGAATACAAATGTAATCGTCATGAAGTTAGCACTGACCCTCCTAGCCTTGCCACCCTTTCTCCCACAAACTCCCCCTTCCTCCCATTCATGAATCTGTCTGCAACCCTGGGCTAGACCCCACACCTTCCATTTGAACCCTGCACACCCTCCACTGACCTTTGACCTCCCCTGTCCCAGGCCACACCCATTTCCTCTCCCATCTCTGCATGCGCCACAGAGCCTTGCTGCACTGCTTTTATTATTCCATTTGAAGCTTGTTGGACCAACCCTTAAACCCTGCCCCTACTCTGATGTCATCTAGGCAGTGTGACGCCCTTGGACAGGCTGGTGCCAGGCTGCAAGGATGATGTAGGGTTGTGTGAGTATGGGTGTAGATGAAGAGGAAACAGAAAGCGACAGAGAAAATGTGAGTGTGTGATAAGAGTTGGTGCAGATATACTACTCACCAGCTGCAGCACTGCCTTGATGACATCATGCCTGCCAGCCAACCAACTGTAGAATGCAAAAAGCAATGCAAGTGTGGCATGCCTCTGTACCCGGTGTGTGTACGGTGCCTGCCCTGGAAAAGTGTAGAAATAAAAATCAACTGATTTATATACGATATACATATATATGTGTATATATATATATATATATATATATATACGCACATATATATATATATATATATACATATACATATATATAAACAGAAAATAAGCTTCTTTTTTAGATGAACATATAAAAGAAATGTGTGTTTCTTTGTTTGGAAAAAAAAGAAAAATTGTACCATTTGCATGAAATGTGTCTTTGAATGCAAATATAACTTTTAGGGGAGAAACTCCTAGCACATGGCATACAGTGGAACCATAGACTTGTATTATTCATTTTATTTTAAATCTTAATTCTCTGGAGTCAAGACGAGGGTGTGAAATTAATACCAGCCACAAGCCAGTTCTCAGAGATCTTTCGGAGGTAGCCAACCCTTGTTAAAAGTTACACCCCTTTCAAAAGCCTTGTTAAATTTGAAAGTGGCTCTTGATATTCAGATTCATCCGTCACTGGCTGGAGGACAAAAAACTGACTTTCCTTCCCTGACTGCAGTGGGAGTGAGGGCATATCACTGAAAAGCATCATAGCTCTTCTTCTATCAAGGTTCTTAAACACTTTGCAGATCATGAATGGGCATACAACGAATGATGCGAGAGAAAACACCTATTCCCATGCAGTACTTAGTGCAAACTCATGTGCTTCTATACGAACACTAGGTGAAATATCTCTCATCCACCAATCTTCTGCCAGGTTTATCATATGCAGATGAAGGAAACACAGGCAGTAATAGTTTGCAGTGACGGTCAAATGTTTAGACTTTGTTCCAGGTGACACAGGTAATAGCTGTTTCCTGTTAACAGTGTCCCGAAACCGCACTCTGAACCTCCACCTGTGTCATCTTAATGCCTAAAAATACACAGTACATAGATTTCTTTGCATCTAACTTGGGATTATACTTTCCACAATATATATTTTTTTATTTAGCGATGTACATACATAACCTCCACGGACAAAAGTTTTTGACCTTAGCTACTTTAAGGCATTGAGAATGCGACATTGGTGGTCAGGTCCCGTGAAAGTAAAGGTGTCCCAGGTGTCCCATGTTCAAGCCATGTGTTCAAACCACGCCTAAAGGAGGCTTAGCTACTGACAAGCTCTTCGTCATATAATTGGAGCCAATTCTCCTCTATTCTGAAATTCCACAAAGCAAAAAGCAAGGCACAGGCGCACTGAAGGCATCAAACAGAACTGTTTTCAAAAACGCACCAGATGTTTTCATCAGGCCAACATGTGGAGGGTGCCTCACACCACTTTTGATGCATCTGCTTTGAACTTGGTTGTTGCTGGAGAGTCAAAAGAGGACCGGGCTGTATTTTGTGGCGTTTCTGGAGCAACAGCTACCACTGACCTTCACGTGGTATTTACAAACTTCTCACTAAGCTGAGCAGAAAATTAGGTAACATGACACAACAGCCAAACTGCAGTGTGAAATATACTAATCAGACTATAGGGCTCAGACTATAAACCATCTGTTTCACCTAAAGTAAAATCTGATATCACAGATGTAAAATGTAGGTGTCAGTGGTGCTGAAGCTTCAGATTTCCTCACAGAAACACCACAGCAGTGTAAATAAATCACTGCCGGCGTGTTTCGGCCCTCACTGAACGACTCAACCCATTCTTTATAAGATTTGGGTGAGGTCGGAAGGTTGAGAGCGAGAGGTGGGCTTTGCTGAGGTGGATTGTAAAATAAACTGTGGCCTGGATCTTGTGGAAGAATGTGAAGTCTGTCAATTCTGAGCCATTTCTGCTGCTGCCAATCTCAGTTTTTGCCTGATGAAATTTAAAACACTCCTTCATGTATTTTTGGGAGAAACTATTATCCATACTGGTACATATTTTGAAGAAACTGGTAATATCATTCAAAACGCCTTTGCCAAGGCCTTATGCACTGGAATCAAACGCTGGGGTTCAAATATCTTGTGGACTGCATGGCTTAAGATTGGTAAAGGGTGATTTTGAATTGTAAAGATGAAGTGCACTGATGATAATGCATTTATTTCTAGCCTGAGCAATGTCTGTTTTCTACTTCATGTGAATGCTATGCCCTGTGAAGTCTCACCTCCCATTTAAAGCTGGTAGCGCATACTTAATGTTAGAATGTAGTAATTAATCTGTATGCAACTCCTACCAGAGTGTAAATTTAGCCACAAACCGTTCCTCTGAAATGTTCTGCTGATGTACAATCCGAAAACACTCTCACACTTTTTTATTTGGTTTTCTGTGATTTGTTTGAGTGCGAGTGTGCTGTCCTATTGGTTGAGGTTTGAGAAGGTATGCTGCATAAAGGCCTCTCCTGCTGGAGAAGGCTCTTTTAGTTTAGAGTGCTTTAGAACCCAAAAATGATCATCTGATGCTCTCTCTCTGATGGCAGACACAGAGGCCCAAACCGAGGCTACTGAAGCCAAAGCTTCAACTTCAACAGTTTTTTTTAATCCTAAAATAGCTACAGTCAGTTCTTGCTTTTAAAATAACCAAACGGTAAAAATATCAATATTTGTCATGATCAATATTTCATTCAGTTTATCTGCTGGCGAAGGAGCATAGAATTCCAAACTGCACAAATGTACAGATCCTGTGGGTGTGTTGTGTTACTCTGACGGCGTGTGCCCATGCTCAACAGCCTTGGGGACGAACACTCACAGGCATGAATGTAAACTGCCAACATTTTATGTTTTAGAAAGATTTTTATGTTTTAAATCTTTCCTGGTTGCTTTTTTACTTTATGAATGAGAAGAACAGTGGGGGAGAAAAGGTGAAAAGCAGCTACTGGTTCTTTCATTAAGTGACTAAACCACTACATTAGATGTTAGGCATTTTGTGTGATTGTAAATAGCCGTATCTCTACCTATTGTTAATGTATTATTTACTGCAACCTGTCATCTTTGCTGGTTTTAACCAATCCTGATGGAGTTCATTTTTGTCTCAGAAGATGGCTGTCGCCTGGAATGTTCCACCTAACGAGGAGGGCGAGGGGTGAGGGAGGAATGTGCCACATTGGCAGTTAAATGGGGGGTGTGGTGGGGCGGCGGGAGGAGGTCTGCGGCAACAGAGCTCCACAGCACGGACTCCCTCTCTCTCTCTACCTCTGGTGAGGATTTTGCTCCACTGTGGCAAATACAGAAGGACTCACTTTGGACTGAGGCCACAGGTGCCAAGAACACATAAGCACTTGTAGCACAACTGTGTCTTGTTTTGCTATTACAGTACAGATAGTTTTGATTTTTTACATTTCCTATGAAGAATATGGATAAAGTTTCTCTTTCTCCTGTATTATTGACTGTATGTATCATATGCATATATACAAGACATGATACCATAATGTAGAATTCGTACGACAACCCACGGCTGTTTTTGGAGGTGAAAATTTGCCAAAGGTGACAGTAATTGCTGCATTTTTATTCCGTATGTGGCTATGTTTTGTTCAACACAATCCTGTACTTACTTGGTATTATTTGGAAGAAATCCTGCCCACGTGCCATCTAATCAAGCAATAAACACAAACAGACAAAACCACAAAAATAATGACATACTATCAACAATGATTTTATTAAATACATGAAATGCTGCATTGATGTTATATCCCTTATACTGTACCATTTAGTGGCAGTGATGCCATCAGTTTTGGCATTGCGACATTACCACTCATTATATCGAAGCCTGAAGGGGTGTTTGATTGTAAAATGTTTCTGTTTTTTGTATTTTTCTTTACAAAGAGGTGTCAAAGATGTGTTTTTCTAAAACTCGAAGTTGGAGTACCTCTGCATATTTGTACAGATGTCAATAGGAAATGGGGGGAAATGACAAGAGGGGGATAATGGATGCTCAAAAATGAGCAGTTCAAGCAGACAGGAAAAAGATGGCGTAGCCACACTCTGAAAGTGCAATCTGCTGTAAGTCTCTTAAGTGAGCTTTTATCTAACCACAAACACTTCCGGTTAACTTGTACCACTGAGACAAGCACTGCAACTTCACTACCACCACTCTGTTACGTCCGATTGAAAATAATCAAATAAAAACATGCTGCAGCTGCCAGAATCGCAACTCTCAACCGTGTTGACTTTTCTTACAAGTAAGATTCAAAGTCTTTTTTTGAATCTGCAAGTTAGTAACTGTAAAGTTGTAAAGTATATTTTACTGTAAATAGCATCTGGGGGTCATTTTTACTCCTTTTGTAACAGAAACTGTGGATTTAAAATATATAAAAATATATTTTAAAGATATTTACAGCACTAATAAAGAGATTCTACAGTAGTGCAGGTGTCTTCATCTGTATTACCTCATGACAATCCCATACTGACTAATGGCTGCCACATTCAGGGGCTACAGTGCACGCCATCTTAGCCTTGGTGTCTCTGTCCCACACTGACGGGTTCAGACACAGCCTTCCTTGTCCTGCCTGTCTGCTTGAACTCTCAAGTCATCAGAGAGAGCCTAAAGCACTGCAACAGCAGCAGTTCTGTTAGCTTATAGCACACAGCTCATAGGCAGCCATGGCTATGAATATCAGTGGCTCTGGAGTAGGGTTGCAATGGTGTGAGATTTTCATGGCATGACAAGCATCTCAGAAAATTTCATGGTATTACACAATTATTGTTATTGTTATCGTTTAATAGTTAACAAGGATGTTTTTTTTTTGCTATATCATAACTTCATAAAAATTCTGGCCTGACAGACATTTGATATAATTTTTTTTTTTCAAATAACACAGTAGAATTCAATATGGTAGATTGGCAAATCATCATGGTACGACAACCGTCAATTTTCATACTATGAAACCGGAATACCACTGCACCCCTACTCCAGACTGAGCTATGTAGCTATAGCAAGCTGCTGCAAAGTAAGGGGCTCTCTCTGCCCTGGAGCCCTGCCATGGCTGTTGTCTGTTGCCAGGAAACCGACCCGCACAAAGCACAGCAGGAGACTGATATGCAGCCACACTGTGGGGAGGCAGGCAGGTCAACCAGCCGGCCATGATAGAGAAATAGAAAGAGGGATTGATAGATGGATGAGATGGATGAGATGGATGGACATGGAGGGGGGTGGGGAATTAAATTGTAACCGAGGGAACTTTGGAAACTGGGGGTTAGGGGACCTGTGGGGAAAGTGGGGGGGGGCTTTGGCTACGGTGAGGAATTTCGCAAAAGAGGCCCTTAGGCATGTAAAGTAGAGCAGTGAGTAAACAGTGCCCAGGGACAGCTGAGTGCAAGAAGTTACAGGAAGAGGAAAAGCAGGTATGGTGTGGGACAAGGTTCTCATGTACAGTAATAAGGTTACACATGGTGTGGTGATTTGGCAGATTTAGCAGGGAGACAGGGCTTAAGATGAAGAGGCATGTCAGAGAGAGACAGCAACAGACGCTGTTGGTACAACTGGTCTGCCCGACCTCAGTGAGACTGCAGTGACAACCCGGTTTTTATTGATGTCTGTTAGCTTTCAGTTCCCTTTCTGCCATTCCTTAGGAAGACTGCTGTATTACCACACCGGGATTACTATTATTATTGTGATTATTAACCCTTTCTTTTATACTGACCACAACTGGAACACTGTATAGATGTAAAGATGGCATTTCCTGCATTATGATTGAAACATGGATGTACATATATTGTATCAATTAAAAATGATGATGCATTAAGCTTTTATATGTCGCAACGGTAAGAAGATTTTTTTTTTACGTGCAGCGGTAGGAATGGCACGTGTCGAGAATAATTAGAGATAAATTTTAGATCTGAAGTGATGTACGTGTGAGCCGTGAGGGTCTACTTACACATCTCACGGTCGCCATGGCAGCTGGGGGAAGCTCATGCCGTTGCCCTTGACAACAGAGGGACCCTCAGGCCTTGGCTCCAACGAATGGCACAGGTCATTAGAGTGAAGGCATCACTCTGTCAAATGAACATAACCTAATTCACATCTTTTACATTTCGTGAAATAGAGGATACCAGGCAGTGTTATAACTCTCCTGCTGCGGACCATTCTAACAGCTGAAATAAACAGTAACAAAGCAGCTGATGGGGGAGCAAAAGTGCAGAGCTAATACGCTGCTAGACTACAAGCAAAAACAGCTTTATTAGTATTTGTTTTACTTCTTTACCTACAATGAACACCACTGCTCCAAAAGTGTAGAGTGCCCTCTCGAATTTGCACATACCAGTCTCACGCTCCCCTCTCAAAGGGGGGGACGGCCGCGCACCCTTAAACCACAGAACAATGAGAGAATAGCGGGGCAGATTTCCATAACACTGTCCATTGCTCTGGCTCTGAACTGCTCATACTGACCTGGTGAGAAAAGCTCCACTCAAATCAGCGCACGGAGAGCACATTCCTGCCAGCGGGTTCAGCAGGCAAAATAAATAAATAAATAAATAAAAAAGAAAGGAAACGAGAGGAATGTAAATACATGACAAGACAGAACTGTTGGCGGATCTGCTGGGTATCCTACATGCCACCTTTGTATCGACTTAAAAAGTGACAGCTTCTATAATTAGCAGCTAACAGGAGGTGACATTTGAAATAGGTAATGGGGGCTAGGCTTTGTTAAAAATGTCACAAAGCCTACAGTTCTGCCCAGACCCATTTTGTAGGCTTAAAGGGTCTTAATTGGAGGACAGTATAAAAGGGGCAAAAAGAGACTCTACGGCTGCCAGAGACACAGAAACTCGGTCAGTGTGTCTGGAAGCCGGCGACTGTGTGTGAGCGTGCAGTCATGGTGGCTGTGTGGATAAAAAGAGCGTGTGTTTCTTAAGGCTGCGCACGCTTGTGTACGAGCATTCGTGGAATGTGTGTGTGCGTGTGACAGAGGCACGACAAGACAAAGGGGAGAGTGGGCGAGAGCCAAGTGAGCAGATAAAAGATGAGCCGGAGAGAGCGAGGCGCTGGATGCGCACGGCTGAGCAAAATTAGATCATCTGCTTTGAATCAGATGAATGCAACCAACAAAAAGGTGAAATTCATTAGAGAAAGAGTCCCTTAAAATATCACGGCCCCGTGGCACTAAAATAACAGAGCATCTGCTAAATACAGCTGACTCTCGCAACTCTCCATTGCCCTGCACTTAAACTCATTGGCAACGAACGTTTGTTGAAATTGATGGATATTATGCTGCTTCAGTTGTTCAGTGCTTCTGTTAATAAGCTGAAAATCCTCTAAAATGTAATGTGCAAATAAGCTCGAAGAAGTAATTAAGGATTAGCGCCTAATGTACACAGAAAACAACCTGCAAGAGGATATGCAAAGGGGTGAAAGAGGTCATTGAGTTTATCAGGTTTGAGCCTGTCACAGATGTTTTTGAGCATGCAGATGCTAATACCAGCTTTATTCAGCAAGAATAAAGCATACAAACAATAAATACAAGGAAGTTTTCTATAGAACACTGTATATTTCAGGTATGCAGTAGCTCAACTGCTACATCTTTTAAAAAACAACCAATTCTCTGAACCAATAAATACCAAAAACTCGCTCAAATGTGGCGCTTCACCTTGGCAATGAGGCAGAGAAAACAGCACTGGTCTTAACAAGAGAGTGTGAAAACTGAGGAGGAGGACAAGGAATCAGGATGGAGAGAGAGAGAGAAAAAAGAACTGGCACAATCCAGTCTGTGGCTCCTGCCGTTGCCCCCGGATACGGATGGAGTGAAAGCAAGAACTGGGAGCTGCAGCTGCCTGGTTTCCATGGCAATGTGGATGCAGGACAAGTGAAGAGAGAGAGAGAGCGACCAAGAGACTCTGAGAGGTAGAAATGGAACAAGAAACTCAGAAGAGGCAGAAAGATGAGAACACACCGAGGGGGAGTGAGAGGGAGCAGGGAAAAATGTCTGGAGCAGTGAAAGAAAAGGTGTGGTGGTGGTAGAGGAGGCGGTGAGAGGGGGGCAGATGGAGAGAGCAAAAAGAAGGGAGGGAGGACTCAAAGAGAAGGAGAGGGAGACAGTGGAGGGATGTTAAGCTCAGACATAGATCCCCAAGACTTGCCACTGGAGACTGCCACCTTCAGGGGGACCTGCGAAACACACACGTACACACACACACACACACACACACACACAAAAAGAAAAGGTAAAGGTGTCAGTGTGTCAGCATACATGTGTAGATGTGGTTCACAGTGACCTACATTGATTTTCACTTTCCTTATTGTTGCCTGACAGAGCAGTTACACAGCTGATGGTGATTTCAAATCATAAATGCTCTTATTTTGGCGGTACAATATTGGGCAGTAATACGTATTTCTGAAGCAAATAAAACGAGATCTCTATCATTTGAATATCTCAAAAAGTACTTTAACTAAATATTTGCCCTGTGGCTTTTCTTGCAGTCAGAAGTCCCCTGAGCAAATATTTGTTTTATTGAAAAAGCTCATTGCTGGGTTGATAGATGAAATATCTGCATAATATCATGCGCTACCCTTAAGAAGTGTGTGTTTCAACAACAACACAAGCATTTAAAAGTAAAAACAGAGACTACAAAATAGGCCACGTGCCTATTTATTACGCCATAGTGCTGTGCTTCCCCTCTGCGTGCTACTGTACAGTTTTTATTATGTACATCTCCGTGTGTCTGGCTCCCATGGCAACAAAACAATCTTGGCATCCATGATTGAACAAAGGTATAAAAACCCTCTGACCATGACAACTGACACTATTATACCGCTGAATGATTTTAATGGTACAATCCATTTACTCACCTTGAGATGAACTCCGAGGTGGTCTTTGTGCTGAAGGGCCTCCATGGTGCTCCTCACCAGAGCTGCACACACATGTAGACATGGATTAATGAGCATACCTTTGACCGTAGCCATAATCTAAATCCTTTAAAGGAGAGGTTACATTAGTCGTTACTCGCATAACACACTGGAATCTCCCACCGGACAGTGGGTGGTCAAGTTGCATTGTGGGTAAGGTCGGCACCAGCTTTTGACAAGGAAGAAGAATGTGTGTAATAAAAGATAAGACATCTCTGGTTCTGCTGCATTGATTTTGATCATTTTTATTAAAAACATCCATCTGACTCCACTGTGAATAACATGAGTGCTAAATGCTAAATCGGTGTATTGTTTTAAATGAATTTACCAGAACAGGCTTTAATGTCCAGAACAAATTTTTTAGTATTTTATACACAGCATTCTTCATTATACAGCAACTTGCTTTTGAAACAAGTGAAATATTTGAACAATGATATTGGATGCACTGAATTTACCTCCGAAGTGTTCCACCTGGGAGTCCTCCACTTCGTACAGGAGCTCATCGTGGAGCTGTGCTATCAGCCTACAGTTACAGACACATTCAGAAATACATGACACACCAACTGCCGCCAGACTAATACTACTAATCAGGCAGCATTCGGCTGATCTTCATTAACATACCACCATGATGGCTTCGACTAAGTCCTCGCATCCTGCTCTCCCATCATACTCATCTAATTCTGGTATGTTTTGGCTCTTGGCTCCAAGTGTGTTTACTCTAGCAGAATGTTTGGCGTGTAACAGCAGCAATCATTTGAGAAAACTCTACAAATTCAGTTGGCTGGTAAAATACTGACTGTTGTTTTTGTGCTTTGGCATGATAGGTTCTCTTCATTAATATAGCACCTGGCTGTGTTTTGCCTGTGTAGATTCAGAAAGGACTAAAATGTGAAGAGTTAGTGTGCACATTGTTATGTTCGCTGTATGAAAGGAGAGAGTGAAGGATACAGTGTAACATGGTTGTACCTGGCAGAGAGCGAGCTGGAGGAGGAGACCAGGTTAAAGATTCTGATCATGGCCATCTTACAGAGGTCAGCGGCAGAGCCTGTACACACACAGACATAAACAAAATCACACACAAACAGTATCTGCTTGAGGAGTGGTTAGCAAGCTAAAATATCATCACCATCACTCCATGATCATCAGAAGTAAAATGATAAGGATCTGATCATACACACCGGCAAACAAGCTGATACTGTTGCACATACCGTAGCTGTCAGTCATCCTACCTTGGACCACAAAGTTGACAGCCTGCCTCTCAGCCTGCATGCGGATGCCCCAATCGGGGGAGCTGATGTTAGGGAGGGTCCGTCGACGACCCATGATGGAGAGCACATAACCTAAGCAAAAGGAAAAACACAAAATATTTACATTTAAATAATTCTGAGAATAATTTATGCTGGGTGCAAGGTAAGAATTAATGTTGCACAAACAGAAGCCAAATATAACATAAAATATCATAACAACATCTTTAGACAATGTTTTTAACCCAAAAATGCTCAAAATTGATGCAGCACAGCCAGAGATATTGCCTTTTCACCTTTTTCATTGTCAAAACCTGGTAGCTGCATTACCTACAAGGCAACTCGACTTCAGACAGTTCAGTCAAAGATTCAGGTGTGTTTTGCTAGCAGCGTCTGATGTAGCCTCGAACAGCTACCCTCGAGCAGAGATGAGGATGGGAGATGGGCTACAGAGGTCTGGCAGGCAGACATCTTTCTACGTCAGCCCTAAGTGACATCACTTGACACAATTATTAATTAATTATCAGACTTCACACAGCTCCCTCTGGAGCCACAAAAAGCTTCGCACAGCTTTTTTTCACCTATGCAGCAGTACTCGCCATATTTGATGTGTAGTGCGACATGTCCCAAAAGGAAGCTGACCATTCAAGTCAAGCAGTTTTGGACAAGACCTTTCTAAAGCTACAGAGGGCCAATTGAAGAGAACAGTTTCATGAAAAGTCATTTGTTGATACAGCATTATGGGTGATTATGGTAACAGCAGGTTTACAATGACACAAGCATACACCCACCCACACACAAGCGTGCAGCGTCCACACACACACACACACACACACACACACAAACCCTGGTGTCCACATGACTCACATACAAAAGCAAAGAGGAACACACTCTCACTCTCAGCGCAGTCACGCAAACATGCATTTGAAGGCAACACAAGAATGTGCAGTGACGTGATACGCGCATTATACACAAACACACATTATCAAATGCAGGTATGCAACACACACACGGCACACATTCTCTCTCTCACACACACACACTCCCTCACACTGTGGACCAGTACATTCCACCAGCTGGACAATGGAGCAGGCTTAACAGCTAAATCCCTCTAGTATCCCTTACTATGAGGAACGCCAACCAGGGCATGAAACCTGAATGACCCTCTTCCCAGAACACACACACAGCCACGCACACAAGCATAAATGCATAGGAAATGAGCGCACAACAGATAGCAACAAAAGCATAAAACCTGCTACTCACTGTGAATTGACCCATGACACATGCATGTGACCTTTTCACCAGGAATGTGACCTTTGTTCTGGGGCCCAATGACAGGGATGTGCGTGTCACACAAATGTTGTTTCCAACTATGGACAGGTATGACCGTGAATCACACTGGAATGTGTGTGTTCTTCACACCCAGTCGGCTGATCAGTGACACAGTGCTGTGGGCCAGTGTTTTTCAAGTTCAGTGTCAGTACATTTGACGGGCAGCAGCAATAGAAACTAGGAACGGGAAACACTTGAATACTATCATTTGTCAGCTTTTGGTGGTATTGTACTGATGATATTGAAATGATATTGAAAAACGTATCGCAAATTTTAACCAAATTTTGAGAAAATCAGCTAAAAAATGCAAATGAAGTCTTGATTCAATCCATTAGAGTTATCAGGAGTCTGCAGTTGCAATATCTGCAAGCGTATGTGCATGAACAGTGTGAAACTGCATCAGAGCCAGGATGTGTTTATGTGTGAGAGGTAGCACCAAAAGGGCGTTTGCACATCTATGCAGATCGAGGCTTCCCTGTGTCTGCTGTGGCCTTCAGAAGACTCGGCTGGTTTTCATCTCTGTGATTCCCCATTGTTATTTTTGAAAAAAGAAAAAAAAGAGGAAGAAAATGACAAAAAAAATCCTCCTTCTCTCCTCATCTTTTCATCTCAGGCAGTCTTTACAAGTGAAGATGCAACATTCGTCCCAAGAGTGTTGGTGAAATGTGCATAAATAAAGGCAGGACAGGCTTACCCAGAGTTATGGCTTTATCTTATTTTTAAATCAAAGACAGCGAGCGTCAAACAGAGTGTGGACCGCTCAGATACTGTATGGCTATTAAGTACTTCATTGTAGTTTATATGATAAAAAACACAAGCACATTTCTGTCCTAATTTTTGTCCCTTTCCTTCTGAGTTGTTACATTTCTGCACTTCTTCCTCCATCACATCCACAGTCTTTTTCCTGCTCTTCTCTCTCTGCAGTTACTCCCACACTGATACTGACCTCACCTTCACTTCGCCTTTTCCAATACATTTCCAACAAATATGACAGTAGCTGAGCCTGCACTGCTCACCTCATCTCTGCTCAGCCTGCCAGCATCCAGCAGCTCCGAACAAAATATCGCTGTATCAGATACCAATCAAGTGTAAACTCAGTGCAGAGTGGACAAGAAGCCCGAACATGTATTAATCTCTGTTCCCTAAGTAAGAGCACCGCAGCCAAAACAGCCAGTGAGACTAGTGTGATACTGTGTCTCCTCCCAGACTGCATGAATTACAGAGGACTATTTTATCGATCAGCTAAATTCATGTTGTGGAACGAGGAGGGGAGAGACGTAAAGAAGAGAGCTATAAAAACAGTGCTGTAGATTGGATAATGTATTTAGGAATATCGAAACGAGAGACAGATAAGAAACAAAGAGAAAGAGTGAGACAGACAAGAGAGAGTGGGACGAGCGGGGCAGATAAATCCCGGCACGCTCTCCGATGGGAGAATCACCATGGTGATGAGCTGAATTAAAGCCGACTGTTTGGCGCAAAACCACTCTGCCCCTGAGAACGAGGAGGCTTCCAAAGTGATCTGCGCATGGCGCTTTGGAGGAATGAGTCCATCACGCAGCTCCGATTAGGAAGCTGACACCGGAGGAGAAAGGGGAAGCGACGAGCGGGGTGTGTCACCGGTGACAGGTCGCTGTGGGTGATGGAGCACCTGTCTGCATGCGCCGGCGGGTCAGTCATTCTGACAAAGGTGTACGCCATCCCGACTGGCATGAAAAACAACGACTACCCTGACCTAATTCTTGATGTTTACTGCAAAACAAGGTTGTTTTACAACACTTGTTATACAAGAAAAAATAACAGAGGACCTAGTTTTCCATGCAGGAGCAGCCTGAGAGAGTAGCTAAATTAGATGTTGGCATTTGTTAGTGCTGACGCAATTGGTTCTTTCTCACAGATTTCTACTAATTTGATTGGGATGTAATTCGTTTATGCCGTAACTCAGCACAGATAAGATAATGTTAAGATGGGATGTTTTAAAGCCAAACACAGGTCTCTGGGTTGCATTAACTAAACATTTTCCCATCATTGACAGAATTCTTTTAACAATGACGGAAAGAAGGCTATCCGTCATTTTGACGGACTAGAAAGCTGAGGGCGATCTACCGTAACGTTAAATAATTCACATGCAGCACTGTCATTAACCACATGTAGACCACCTGTAGTAGACCCCCCAATTGGTGGCATGTGCATATTAATCAGTTATTGTTTAATTTTGTCCAGCTGGCTTCAGCCATCACATTGGTCGGCTATATTGCTACATAGCCTAGCTGCTGCAAAATATAATTGCAGCTGAGTGTTTGACGTTTCTTTAGAAACCTTGGAGTGTGTCTGTGACCACTATGAGTCATAGAGGGCTGCAGTCACACCCCTGGTACAGAAGCCCACGCTGCAGGATTCCCATCCGGTGAAGCAACTGCTTGCAGGGTTGGGAAATCCCACGTTCAGAGAGTCTTACTGTTTTCTGATCACCTTCCTGGGAGTAATTTTCAGCCACTTCAAAACTCTGGCTGAAGCGGTGCTGGTAATTCCTGTCTCCAGTGTAGCAGCAAAGCACAGGTTCAGATTTTAGAATAAAACTATGACAGTCATGAGAAGTCGTCCGAATGACAGTCGCCTCTGCAGCAGCCTCCCTCGATGAGCTTGATTATGCTCAAGCGAGCAAGTCCATGTGGACCAGTAGGAAGGTTTGAGTTCAGGAGTTCAGTTTAATTTCTTGTAAATGGTTTGTTCATATTTTAATTGAATTATCTAATTCTTTGAAATTGCATCATTCATATTTGTCTGTTGAGGCACAATGGCTGCAGTGTTTCAGTGCCGTCCGCTTCGTGTGGTGTTGACATAAAAAGTGACAGTGCAGTGGGTGTCTCTTCCTCTTTTCTCTTCATGTCCTTATAAATGTATTATCTGTGACTTTGTTGGCTATATCTCATTATTGTTCCAAAACTTCAAATCAAAATGACGGGCAGCAGTAGATTATAAGAATTGTATGACCCTGTTGAGATCTCTGGGCCTCACTGTTGAAGGTTGGAGGATGTGTTATGGTGCAGACTGACCTCATCCCTCTGCCTGTCAACACTGGGCTCATGTACTGTGTGCAATGAGGGTTAAAGTGCAGACTTTACACTATTTTGTGTGAGTACGTTTAAGTCTCAGGTGTGCTGTGTTGGCAGTTCAGTCTGAATATAAATAGAGTGTCCCGTATGAACCATCAGCCCCTCACCCACCCTCCATCCATCCACCTCGTCCCCCTCAAGTATTGACCAACAGCAGTTTGTCTCATTCCTGCCAATGTAAGCACATCTTCTTCTTGCTCAGCTAAATACACACAAACACATAAGTGTAGGCATATAAAATTCAAACTACATAGCCAATGTCAAAAGTGCAGGACCTAAACCAGACATGCACACACTTTTTTATTATATTTGTAGTGACATTTTGCTTCTGTGTCTCCTCTCTGTAAATATTAACCCCCAGTTTCCTGCAGTTTAACTGAGATGCTGACCCTAACCTCTAATCCTATAAAGAAACATTTTGCTACTGAATTCTGGAAAGCAGTTCTCATGCAGTATGCGGCACATATGTGGCTTCATATGGGAGAAAAAAAATGGAATTTGAATGTTAACAGACCTTGTTTGTGGCACTGCTGGATGGTTCTCTGGATGAAGACCGGGACTTCTCTGTAGGTCTGGAGGAAGCTGTCCTGGAATCGGCTGGCCTGCTCAGCGCTCACCCCGAGGATCCCTGACAGGCGCTCGCGACCTGCAGGGAACAACAGGATACTAACCAGGCATGCTTACACCAGGGAGAGAAGGATGGCGACACATAACATAATGAGTTATAGTCATGATGGTTAATTGTGGACTAGATTACGTGTGTTAAGTGTTACTAAAGATGGCTGAAAAGCTGGTGACATCTGTCATCGACATCAGTCTGCTAAAGTTTGACATTTTATGAGATACACTTATTTACTTTCTTGCCGAGAGTTAGACTCTAAGAAGTTACTGTGCCTGGCCATGAAATAGTCTGAAACATAACCCTCCACAACGACGTAATGTGTCTTATCAGTTTTTGAGCAGATTAAACAAATGAGATATAACATGTTAATTAGTGAGTTAATGTAGAGGTGCTGGGCGGCAGATTTTGTTACCGTTAGACAGGGTCAGGCTAGCTGTTTCCCCCGGTGCTAAGCTACGCCAGCTGGCTGCTAGTGGTAGCTTCATATTTAGTGGCATCTAGCTTCTAATCTATCTTTCCACAAGAAAGTGACTGAGCACATTTTCCTGTTTTATGAATATTCTGTGATGATTGCGCTGTGAATGACCAGACTGCTGAAAAGCTTAAGATGACTAATTAGGAACGACATGGTAGCCGAATGGTAACAGCGCATGGTCCCAACTCTCACCGGTTCATTTCCAACTTCGAACAATTCCTCTCTGTCTGTATCTTCATTGTCACGATCCAATAAAGGCAAATAAATCAATCAATAAATAAAAGCTGACAAATAAGCAATGAGTGAATTTAAACTGAGCAAAACTACCTGTATCAGGACTGATTGACGAGTGTGGAAAGTGATGGGAGAGGCCAGGGAAAGGGAAGAAAGTTGAAAGGGGGAGAGTGAACAGAGGGCAGACAGGACCAGAGGGTAAAAGAACTGAGGAGAAAAACACAGAGGCAAGCGAAGGGTGAAAGACAAAAGAGGACAAGATAAAAGAGTGAGCAAGGATCAGGGCAAGACTGCAAGGTGTGTGTGTGTGTGTGTGTGTGTGTGTGTGTGTGTGTAAATGGAAGATAAAGCAAAGAACACAGAGGCCCTGTGTGTGTGTGTGTGTGTGCGTTCCCAGGAAGTGTTAACGGTGTACGGCCTGTAGCGGGAGTAGAGAAGGGGGCTACAAAGGTTATGATCAGATCGATGGAGGACTGTAGAGGGTGAGCTAATGGGTGCCGTAGTTATTCTGTGTGTGAGAGTGTGTGTTCGTTTGTGATTTTGAGCTACGAGGTGTGCGTGTTTATGTGTGGTTGGAGATGAGTAATATCATGCCAAACAGCCTGAGAGCTGGTAGGAGGGTCAGAAGGGGGGACAGCAGTGTCTGCAGAGATTAAAAATCACCACCACCAAACAACACACACACACCCTGACGCACACGCACACGCAATTTACTCATCTTTCTTCTTGAAAGTTGATTTGGACAAGATTATCACCCCAGAGGACTGTATTCAAGTGTTTTTGCTGGAAAAAAACAGCACCGCAATAAATGTTTGCACTGTAATTTTAAAAATTAAATACTATGAATACATTTTTTGCATTAAGAGCAATGAAAAAAAAACTTTGGGAAGTCAGCTTCAGAGTAGAAGACATTTGAATTCATGCCACTTGGCACATCTGAAATAAAATACATTAATAGAATAATAATGATTTAAAAATATTATCAATTATATATCAGCACAGTAATGTGTCATGTCCTTTCAGCAACATAGCTGATTATGTGCTTTTGTGTGTGAGTTTGATAGACATATGTTGAATACACTGCGTAGATACTCAGGAGCACTGCGTCCGGATGTGTACCATATGCGTGTGTTCCTGTGTGTATGAAGCCCAGCACTCCTGCTGAATGAGGTCAGTCCAGGGAGTGACCTCTGAACTTCATTACTGACGCTCCCTGCACTTCTCTGCTCGCACCCGTCAGTCTTTTTTGTCCTCTTCTTCCACCGTGCAACCTTCCTGTCTGCCCTCTTTACACTTTTAAAGTTTTTAAAGTCCTCAGTTGACAAAGTGCACGTCTGTTCAATCAGATTGAATGAAGACTTCAGTTAACCTCCACCTTTTCTCACCGCACACTCGATTTTTTCCACGCCAACATCATGGCCTTCTTATTTGTTGACCCATTTGTATACGTATGGATGTATGTGTGCCTGTGCATGAGTACATAGCGCCGCTCTGCCCCTCCTCCCTGGCCTGATTATTCTCTTGCGGAGAGCGCTTCCTTTTAGTATTTGGTATCCACGGCAACGCATCCTTCCATGAAGAGCTGTCTGTCTACGATGATCAGGAGCCCCTTCCATTCCCCTTCTTGTGTCTCTCGCTCAGCCCCACCCGCTCCTCACTGTTCCCCTTTCCCCTACATTGCTCTCTCCTCCTCCACCTCCCCCGTTCTTTTCCGCCTTTAGCCTACATATCCTATATCTCCCTTTTTTTCCCAGCATCTCACTCTGTCTTTTACGTAATTTCTCCATATTTTCTCTGCATTTTTGGCACCGACCTTTTGCTTTGTGAATTGTCCCTGTATGCATTCCATGCCCCCCGACATATCACAAATGAATAGCCTTTACACATTTAACTCATGGGCTGTTACTGTTGAGGTTTATTGAGTTTCCTAGAACTGACTCATTCATTAGTGTGTTTGTGTGCTTATGCTTCTCCCGCTGAGCTGTGACTCCTGCTGAAGTAGAAATAATACAGAGCACGACATTGTCAGCTTGCTAGCGTCAGATTTTGTCGACCTCCTGAATGCACTCTATATACATGCTGGAGCTAAAGGGAGGGACAGCCACTGGCCCAGTTCCCTTCATGCAGATTCTGATGCAAACCATGTGCTTCAGAGCCACTGCTGATTGGTTGATTTAATCAAACATACTTTCAGAAGAACAGTAAATGTCTTGTTTTGATACTATATCGAGTCTGGGTCACAGTTAGGAGTGAACACATGGAACTTATGTACAGGACGAGCGTCTGTAAAGTGCATGATGGATCTGACTAAACCACAAGATTTTAAAAAAGGTGGCGAGACGCCTCAGTTATAAAAGCTGTATGAACCAACAAAACGTTTGGGTACATCAAACTAACAGATATCACAGTGAAGCTTTCCCTGTTTATTACTTACATTAAAACAATGATTTTTTGCATTGCAAATTTTCTGAAATGTTAAAAGTTAATATGCATACTTAATTCGATAATGCACCATCATTATCAAATTTAACATGCGCTGATGTTTTCTAGCCTGAAAGAAGACATGAAAGCAATTATGGAAGCCCAAAATCACAAAATTGACCTGTGCATTAAAAAACAACAGTTTTGCCTGTAGTCTCTTGAGTTGCCACGGTTTCTCAAAGCTTGATAAAACATGAGTGAGTTTTTTTTTTTTTTTTTTTTTTTGGGGGGGGGGGGGGAGTAATTTTCAAAGGTAGCAGATCAGTTTAACCCTGGAGTTTATCCCCCGTGCTGCTCATCACAGTTCATAGTGATAAATTTGATTTATTTTCTAAAAGAATTGAAACTAATGAGTCCTTTGTGCACAGCAGAAGCCATGCAGACAGTTCTGTGTGATTAATTATGTATGATTGATTGTGTTCTGAACCTTTGCTGTAGTCTGGCATAATAGCAGTTCTGACAACAGGCTCTGAAGTTATCGGAGCTGTTATTGTACCAGACCACGGGCCTAATTTGAAGATTAGACCTTTATTGCCAGTCAGAACCTTTTCAGCCCGGTGGCTATTTCACCCCAGACCGTAGCAGAAGCCGGTGTGGTGTGCTGTGTGAGCATATGGGGGAAAAAAAACTGGAACTCTACATAACCACTTAAATAGGCCAGTGGCAATAAAACCTGATGAAGAGTGCAGACTGCCTGTAAAACCTCCCTTCATCACACAGGTGAAAGCACAAATGCACACAGAAAACATGATCACGTTTTGTGTGCAGGCAGATGCCCAAACACATGTCCACTCTCTCACACACACACACATATTTGCCTGCTCTCCCACTGACTTGCATCACTCCTGCCCATGTGTGCACATGTGAGCGTGTGTTCACGAGAGCATGCACATGTGTGTGAATCATAAATGGGTCACCAGTGACACAGACAAGTCTTTTTATGGGCCACAAGGGTGTATTATTACATCCATCTTCTTCGGTCTATTTTTATCTTCTCCGGCCTCTCCACCCTCTACCCACCAACCCTGTGTCCGCCCTGCGGAATCAGGCATGCAAGCAACATGGAAGAAAAAGGAAAAGAAGGCCGGTGGAAATCAATTGGCATTTTTGTGTAAAGATCACCTAAATCTCACATAAAACCAGTTGCTAAATTACTCTTAGACCCACTCTTTTGTCATTTTGAGACAATACAGGTCAATTTTCCAGTTGACTGATGGATATCTATATCACAGTTATAGTCAATCAGTTACTACCACCCACTGCTGTGTGTGTGTGTGTGTGTGTTTGTACTCACCTGCCCCGTACACAACGGAGTAGACAATGCGTTTGGCATGTTCCCGATCCTCAGAAGTCACGTCACTCTCACTCACTCCTTTCCTGAGGTACAAAGATAAACACACTGAGAGAGACAGCATGTGATTCTATGCTACATTCCGACTCCACACCTTAAACTACAGTGTTTTAAAATGTTTTAGAGGTGAAACAAGATGGTGCAGAGGTCAAAAGATTTGTTCAAAAGTCAAACTCTAACCAACTCAGAGAATTAACAGATGGTACAACCCTAAATCAGTGTGTTTTTTAAAGGTAAATATGTAAAATACGTCATTACTTTATAATGTTTTTTGGAATGTTTGAACACTGAATGATGAGTGATGAATGAATTGGAGGCACGACATAGAAATTCAAACAGTTCAAATGATGCAAAACGAAAAAAAGGACTGCAGAAGAATCAGTATAAGAACAAAAAAGAAAAACAAAGAGAGAAATAATGTGAGATATGGAGGTTAAAATGAAGTACAGAGAGACTAAAGAAAAGAACAGAGACAGGGGGAGAGAGACAGAGGCAGGGATGGACAGACAGAGACAGTTATGTAATGTGACTTGTAGACAGCCGTAGTACTGGGGATCAGACAGGGTGGGATGACACGTCTGCAAAGTGGCATTTCTGGAGGCGCTGACGGGGAGCTGCCACTGCTCATCAGTGTTGAGAGAGTCCCACACATACACACACACAGGCACACGCGCACACACACACACATACACACTCATGCACAAAAATTACAAATGTGTCTGGTGAGCTTTAAGACTCAGTGTTTCATAATGTCAGATGTCTTGATGCCTGTAGCCTCAAGATAAGGATTCTTCAATTTGATGTATTTAGACTTCCCTGCATGCACACGCACGCACACGCACACACACAGACACACACACAAACACTGTTAAACTAAGGGTTGAGGTAAATGATGGGTAACCTGATGAGTGACCCAAAGGTGCCCTCAAACGTGCATCTGGCTGAGGAAAATCCAAACTGGATTTTCACTGCCCCCTGCTGGAGGCATTAATCTTGCCTTGCGAGATTTATGTCACATTTGAGAGCGAAAAAAGCTTCTACACTTGTCTTGGGCTACTATAAAATGTCAAATGTTAGGATTTTCCACTAACAACAGGAAAGATGAAGAACAAGCCAGCTACGACCATTGAAGCAGGTTGTTCTCTACTACTTCAAAAGTAGGTTCTACTTTATTACTTCAAAAGTAGGTTCTGTGCCTTATAAAGGAAAATCTAAATATTATTCAAAGTAACAAGGAATTAATTTTGTGGTAGGTAGAAATCTTCTGGTTACAAAGGCCACGAATAAAAAGGTTTTAACATTCTTTACCCTCTGGTCTCTATCTAGAGCTGCTTCCAACCAGAGCAACTGACACATCTGTGGCATCACTGTTGGGAGAATGATGGGACAGGGAGGAAGACAGGAAAAAGTGAGGAGGAAACAGAAATGGTGAAATTAACATGTAGAAGAATGGTGGATAAGTAGGGGAAAATGGGATTAAGAAGAAAGAAACAATTGTTAGAGGAAGGTCAGAGGGGGCAAGAAAAAGAGCTAAACCACTTCAACAAGGAGGCAGCGGGACAATTGCAAGGAAAGAAATAGAAAAGTATAAAAGAGAGAGAAACACAGGGTCCGTTAGAAGAGAGTAAGGCAGAGTTACCCCAGAGGAGCGGCAGTGACATCAGTTCATTTCTTTAAAGGTGAAAGAGAGGTAATGAAAGAGACACAACGTAAAGCCTCAGGAGAGCTGTTAATATGGTCTGTGTGATCAGGTAATCTGTTTAACACCCGGCCCTTTGGCACACACTTGACTGAGATGGATGACAGCAGTAAAGGTAGATCACAGAATCACGCGCACACACACAAGACAAGACACCCCTGTGTGTAAACACTGACACACACTGGCAGCGAGAGAGAAGGAAAAACACACACACACACACACACTCACAAAAACATCTAAAAAGTATGACAATGTAATCACCAGGGCGACCGGCCCAGGGGTGTCCTGCTCATGGAATAGGGAGTGGGAATGAGGCAGTTGGCATGGTAGTCATGGCAACAAGGTTATTAGCGTTTGAAGTGAAGGAGCCGGCCGTCTGGTTGGAGAGAGAGAGGGAAGGAGAAACCCTGTGGTGCATCAACACTCACCTTGGCAAGGAGATCGGGGAGAACCAGTGTGTGTGTGTGTGTGTGTGTGTGTGTGTGACTTACCACTGAGAGGCCAACATGGTAAAGACGTCCGCCTGCGGGTGGGTGAAAATGCGGAGCAGCTCAGGGTCAGAGGAGAGGTGAGCCAGCAGACGCAGCTCCACCTGGCAGAAGTCTGACACGTAGATACATGTACACACACACACACACACACACACACAGACAACTCCAATTTCTCACTGAACATGAAAAGATCGGTACCACACTCATGTCTGTATAGTAAATATGTAGCTAGAGCCAGCAGCTGGTTATTTTATCTGAGCACAAAGGGGGAAACAGGTAACAGGTGCGCCCAGGAAATGGTCCAACACAGAACCTCTGTAAAACCACAAGAAGTCATTTTTACACGTACAAACAAGATATAACATGATTATTAGTGAGCTAATAAGTATTTATTAGTAGGTGTTGGTGGGAGAATTATTGAGTTTTAGAGGTGTTGGTCAGTGTTAGCTTTGGACAGAGTCATGCTAGCTGTTTCCCCCGTTTCCAGTCATTGTGCTAAGCTAAGCTAAGCTATCCAGCTGCTGGCAGCATCTTCACATTTATCACATAGACATGACAGTGGTTTCCATCTTGTCATTTAACTTTCTGTAAAAAAGCAAATAAGCGTATTTCCCAAAATGTTAAACTTTTTCCTTAAATTACAATAAATATTAAGGTAAGGGTAGAGTTTTACAGTACCAAAATATTTACAGTAACGAAAGAAAAAAATGATAAAATGATGCACAACATGTAAAATTTCCCATTTCAAGTTATGAGATAAAAAAAAGTTTTTGGTCACTGTGCCACATATAAAGTTTTTGTGTGGTGTAGAAAAAACATCCAAGTGAAACTTTGAAGGAAGATTTGTGGTTCAAGAAGTTCAAAGAATACTTTTTTGTGGTGCCCTTAAATACTCTAATTCAATCGAGACATTCGGTGCATGGAAGGTGTTATTTGTGCAACTACCATTGTGTTGCACTCGCCTCAACCTGCCATCTTCGCTTCATTTAGTGACTTCCAACATTTCCCAGAATAACCTTGAATAACCCGCAGAGAGTGGGTGTGAAATACAGCAGTTGTATTCGGTCATACATGAAGGCGAAGACAGCAACAGAAAATAGCGACAGTAAGAGCAAAAAGAGCGAGAGCACTGAAAGAAAGGTCACTGTCTGTGGAGAAATTGGTGTCTCTGCCTCCTACATGTTTCTCCCTGTATTCCTGTTGATAGCAGTGCAAAATGGAGACTCTTGAAAGAAACTATCCCTTTTATCATTCTGTCACCAAAAAGCATTCTATTGACATCTTAGATGGCTGAACAATTTTGTGCCATCAAACGTGCTGAAGCTGGAAGGAAAAGCTGACAATTTTCAACAGCGGTCAAAGACACTCAAATACAGCAGCTGTGGACACACTCAAAGAAACACCTCTGCTTTGTATAAACACTACCCAGCAACAACACTGTCAACTTCAGTGTCTAATGTCATGATCATCATCACAGACATGTGAGAAAAGTCCACTGTTATTTGCAAAAAGTTAGTTGTTATTCTTCCACTTGTTATCTCCAACCCTTTCTTGGCTCACTTACACTTAATAAAAACTAACTGGTGAGATTTGCTTGCATATCTTGGTCTGATTATCTTGGAACATCATCATAATCATTGTAAGTTTTTTGTAAACACCTGACTGAACTAATTAAATCCAGGGTTTTAAAATGTGAAAGTCTGCTGGTGTGAAAAAGCTCCCGACAGAAGCTGACCCTGTGTTACTTTAACACAACATAGTGTTGCATGTTGCGTTCCCCACTGAACTGTCTTGCAACAGCAGCTTCTGTGAATGTTTTGTGATCTGACAAAACATTCTGACCTTTTTTACTTTTTTCTTCTGATGTTGTAATTGCCTCAATTTGCATCCAATTTGCTACATCCGTCTCACAGTAAGATAATGCTGCACATCACATAAATCCATGTAAAGCTGGGTTATTAAGGAAAAGTCAGGTAAATTGGGACCACATAAATGCTGCTCAAACTGCTACGATTCGCAGTGACCTGAGGACTGTAACTGTAGCACCTCCAGGCTAAGCCTCAGGTAATAGTTCACTAAAAGGTGACAAAACTTTTTTTGTGCTTTCATCATAAAAGCTTCACCAAAATGATTATGGCACTGGCTTTAGCACTGCTCTCCACACTGTATGTGCAAGTACATGACTGATGAACTGCAGATCAGATTGTTATGATTGTCTTTAGGTATCGTAAATATTAACATATAGTTTCCAATTAACTGTACAAGATGGATTTTTAATGTATAAGTTGATGATTGTCATTAACACAATTGGAGAATAGAATGATTTCAAACAATTGTTTTAAATAAATCAAATCGTCATCATCATGAAAACATGAAGATTATGGGAGATTTTGAGTTTTTAATACATTATTCATCAAGTCATATGATATAAAATGGATCAATTAAATCATTAAGTTTATTTATTTTTATCAAAGTTTGTCCAAGTCAAAAAGGATGCAAGAGTTAAAACAGCAGAGGTCAAACTGGACAGTTTCAGAACAGTGAAGCTGCAGGACAGACTCACAAACACCTCGTCTAAAAAGGCTTCAGAGACCAAATCGTCCCTGAAATTTGCCCCAGGCACTTACATAAGCAGAGAGATAACCAGAGGCGATGAGTGAAACACACTAACAGACACACAGAAAAACACATTAAAAAAACCTGCACACAGAAACCAAACTAAAGGCTATGAGCAGACAACTCTGCAAACAGATCTATGAACATACACATAGAGAAGACACACACACACACACACACACACACACACACACACACACACACACACACACACACACACACCTCTCCACGATCCTGCACTGACATGTCTGGAGCTCTCTTGTCAGCTTGGCAGATCTAAACCGAAACATCTTATAAGACGTACGCACACGTGTCGACACAGCCAAACAGAGACACACACACACTTCTGTCCACACCCGCAAAGAAACTGCAGTACATTCCATTACTGCCATTTCACCCAGACACATCTCCTCGTCTGCTCGGCTGCTCCAAAATCAAATTAAACCCAAACGAATGCGGGGGAAAACGACTCAAAATGGACGGGGGGGGGGGGGTGAGAGATTTTCTGGATGAAGCAACCGGCTGTAATAGGTTTCTGCAAATGTGCGAAGAGAAAGAATGATGAAGGACGGGTGCATGGGATTGTGAGGAGGAGATATCATGCACTAATGCAGCACTTATTGCTACATTTTTTATTACTGAGATACATCCGACCAATTTGCGGCAACAAAGATTCCAGCGTCGTTCATCCCTTCTGAAAAGAGGAAGAAAATTCCTCGACGGCCTCAACGCAGGTTAAAGCTAAGGTCTACCGTTTAACCCAGGGCAGCCATAGATTGCAGAGGAGAACGATAAAATGGATGGAGAGTGGAAGGGACTCCAGTGGGATGTATTAAGAAAAGAAAAGCAAGGTTGAAGGGTGATGGCGAGGTGAGCAACGGAGAAAAAAGAGACATCTGGTTTTGGCTGAGATGAGGTGAGGAAGGGAGTTTCTAAAGATATCCTCACATCAATGTTTTATGAGTCAGATCACATTTCCTCCAAGCATGGCCGACAGCTTCAGGAACATATTGCTGACTAGGATCTGTGTATGTGTGTGTGTGAAAGAGAGAGAGAGAGAGAGAGAGAAACAGTGTGTTTTCCTGGTATGTGTGTGATAGAAATAGAAAGGAAGAGAAGAAGAATATTGCTGTTGATATAAAAAGAAGATGTGTGGATATGACACAGAGTAATAATATGAGGCTACATGTGAGTGTGTGTGTGATCTTGAGTCATTGTGTGTGTGTGTGTGTGTGTGTGTGTGTGTGTCCAAGGCTTGATAAAAAAAAACCCATCATCAAGGGTCTGTGTATTGATCCATACAGGAATAACTCTGACCTACAGGAAGCTTCTCTATAAATCAGGCAACAGTGCTATTTATGAGCTTAAGACCAAACTACACAGCTGAGAATATTTAGATTTAGATGCTACACAAGGTCAGATGAATGGGTAGTATATTAACTATTAATTAACTGAACATTCATCATTGATTTCCACTCACTTGTGATTTCTTAAACAAGCACTACTAAGACAATTTATTTATATTAATATCTGAAGTACTTATACTGTAAATTACAAAGAAAAAAATTCTTAGTTCATCACTTTGGTCTCTGGTAACTTGTGATGGGTATTTGTCATTGTGTTTTTACAAACAAAATGAGCAATAGCACTCACACACTTAGTTGTAGCCTTTTGCACAGAAACTCTGAAAGAAAATAACTTTCCTCTAAAATTCATGTTCCTTTCAATTTCATACACAGCAGGCGTACACAGAGCGGGTCGTGTATTACGAGAGACGACTGATATTAAAACAATAAACAAGGCGGTAGTAGCTCTCGCAGTTCCTTGGACAGCATACAGAGATACTGAAGGGACTGAGCCAGGCCTCATACATTTTTAATGCCACCACCCACAGCACCCTGAACAGCCCTCAGAGATGCTTTGCAGTACAGTATGGAGTATGAAGGTTATGGATAAAAGCGTTAGAGCTCAACTAAAACCTGCACGGTGAGAATATGAAATGTCCCCTGTGAGTTGTGGTGGGTCTAGAGAGGCTTTCAGGAAGAATGAATCGACCGGCATACAGACCAGGGCAATCTAAGGATCTACTGTCGGTTGAACTGGATTGTGAAAGTTAAATGATCTGAGAAATTCACACCATATGTTTGCTGTACCTCATACCTAAAACCCAGGAGGAGGAGGAAGAGGAGGGAGAGAACAAAATTCCAACTGAATCCATGATTTATTCTGCAAAACCAGCTGTTAGTCTCAACTCAACAAGGGCCATCGTCTCTATGAGAGCAGTGAGAGTGAACCAAAGCAGTATAATTGCAGGCTGGGCAGCTTTAAGTAATATGTGGGAACAAAATGGTGAAAAAGTGGCTCAGATGAGTAAAGTTTCCTTTTTGTTACTTGATTTTTCAGTTTGGTTTACCATATTAATGTGGCATACACCTGTCCCTGAAAATTGTGATTACTGACAGTAGATAAAGTCAGCGAGCTATTAACTAAGCATTCCCACACAGGTAAATCCTGCATGAATGTGTGCATTTACAGTTTTTGCGGGAAAACTTTGTTCTGATGAGGGTCAGCAGGCCTTGCTGCTGCACTGACACTTGCAGGCTTACTGGCCAGTCTTTTTAAGTTTTTTCCAGTAAGTAAGCCTAAATCACTGTTATCATGATGGCAAAGCCTGTTATGCAGCTGCTGTTAACATTTTGGGATACCTTCACCTTTTGTTAACAGCATCATCCAGTTTGATGGTCGAATTAACATGTTAGCTGATATTTGTCAAAGTAGTGCTTTAGTACAGTAAACACTCACATTATTTTGCAATAAAAATCTTGTTATTTTAATATGCACACCACTGATACCACATGTCACTCTTCACGAATACTGCACATGATGACTGAATACGTTTTCCCAAATATGTCTTTTTCTATTATGGACTAAGGTTTGAAAGATAAACAAAATTGAAAAACTGAACTAAAACTAACAGGGCTGATGAGGGAATTAGGCCTAGCTTTGTTCTCATTTTGGCCAGCTTCTCTTTTTCCTCTCTCTGCTACAGCCCCCACAACCCAGCAGACATCTGCCAATAGAAAATAACTGAGCAGACAATTGCAAACAAAAACACACACATCAGGCACAGGCAGGTTGTTTGAGGATCGGGAGGATGTTCAAAATGTACTACAAAGAATAGTTTTATCTTTAATAAAACAGACTTCATAGCTACGCATTTTTTTACTAAGCCAGGATTTGAATTCTTCTGAGGCTGCGATCGATAAATAAATACAGCACACGCTCGAGACAAAATCTACATCTCACACACACGCAAAATGTTTTCACGGGCAGGGAAATAATATTTAGATGCATAATACCTTTTGACGTGCCTCTTAGTTGAAATTTTTGTAGGGACACTGGAAAGTTGTAGAAGTTGACACACACAGAGCAGTTGTTCCAGTTTGGGAAGGACATTGTAGGACATAAAGGGGGTGACTGTGCGAGGGCTCCCTAGGAGGGGCTGTTTCCATGGCAACCTGGCCTGAGTGCATGTGTGTGTGTGTGTGTGAATCCCTGTAATGTTGTGTGTGTATATGTGGGATCCTGGCTCTTCTCCTGCTGCTGTCCTCCTGCTAACCCTGGTTTATCTGTCTGGTTATGTAAGTGTGCGACACACTGTCAGGGCCAGCAGACACCCGCCGTTCCCCACAAAGCTCTCCCAGGCTGACAGTGTTCCAACTCTACCGTCAGTGTGCACAGCGTAGACCAGCGGTACACCCTGAAGTGACCTTATGATGCCAGCTGAGGCTGTGTCAGAGTTTTTGTTTCTTTTTTTAAAGTTACGGGTGCAAACTTGGAAAGACAAATGTAGCAGAGGGACAATGTGAATGCAGATTTGAGACTGCACATGCAAAAAATACATCAGTACGGGAACTGGAGAAGTCTCAGAGACTTGTTGAATTAGTCTCACATTGGACTCACATTTCCACTTTTCACATGTGCTGCTGTTAAAACAGATGCTCACACACTTTTTCCGCAAGGCTGAACCATGAAAATCGGAACTAATGTTGTTGTAACTACAGATCAGGAACATTTCCACTACCTCAGCTTTAGTTTGTGGCTGGGTCAACACTGAATGCAATCACATGCCCGAGCAGCTAATTGCTGCTGAATCGAGAGTGAAATTAATTTGTGTCAAAACATGTGCAGAAGTCTGTGAGGTGACATTCGCTTGTTGTTGCTGTAACTGTTTTAAACAAATATTTTAACCACGACTGATGACAGCAAGTCAAACAATACATAAAAAGAAGGCTCAGTAAAAATTAACAGCTGACTCCCAAAATGAACAATAGACCTCCTCTGAAAGATCTGAAGAAATACAAAAAGAAAAAGGTTCTCAATGAAGGTTCTCTCAAATATTTCAGGTGGTGGTGGGGGACGGGGACAAAAAAAAACAATGCTGTGAGATTACTTATCCTCCTACCTGCAGCTAGAAAAGTCCATCCTTCCTGAGGAATGAACATTGCCCGAGGATGAACGCTCACCACCTCCTCCTCCTTTCCTGTGGGACCCAAACACAGACCCCTGAGGAACACCTCAGCAAAACATCCCTTCACTGCAAAGTGCACGCCACTTTAAATGAACAAACTATGTTATAATAGACTCTTGTAACCTGTTGGTGACTTTCAATTCTGACTATTTGCTTTGTTAAAAGAAAACTAGAGCCTGTTTTCCAGGAACAAAAGTGTCATCAGATTTAATTATTTGCGCAATCTGGATGAGGCCAAAAAAATGTAATGTAAAAAGACCCCACACATTTCAAGACAAATCAACATTTACAACTATTACAACTCCTTAATCTTTAATTAATCTTAATCTCCTTAATTAATCTTCTCAT
Organism: Chelmon rostratus; assembly: GCF_017976325.1. NCBI lineage: Eukaryota > Metazoa > Chordata > Actinopteri > Chaetodontiformes > Chaetodontidae > Chelmon > Chelmon rostratus. The sequence continues at coordinate 13,000,757 of NC_055680.1, read as the reverse complement.
GATAGTATATTCATGGTATTTTCTTTCGTCATTTAGGTTTAGTTTTGATAATAAAATTAAATCTATAGTTAAAACACACTTAACAAAAAATAATAAAAAGGTAAAAAATACTGTTGAAATAAAATATCCTTAAATCTAGATGATTTATTCTCTTGGGTTACAAGATAGTTATACATTATTAAAATAAAAATACACAGTATTTAGATGAGAAAAGCAACGTGTGCCATGTGTTACAATACACTGGAAATCATACACACACTTGCTTGTCAGTGTCATGTTCTCGCTGGTTAGGTCCATGCTAGACCGAACTTAAATGAAATTGACCTTCTATAAATAAGCAGCGCATGTCATCTAGCAACATATGGACAAATGGAACACATTTATTGACCAGATGTGCAGCATAACACAGTAATTTATAATATCCTGTGTGTGTATTTGTGTGTGTACATGACAGAGAGAGCCACACAGAGAGACTCAGAAACACAGGCAGTGAGCGACTGGGAGCAATAAAGAGCACCTGACACTGACATCTGACTTAATGAGGAGTTAAGTTATGAAGCCGCAACGCCCAATCTAGAGGCAAATCAGAATCCAATCAGGATCAATTTATCACTGCACTCTCTGCTGTGAGTAGCTGGACTGAAGTGCTGACCTTAGTGAAGCAGATATGATGGGTAACCGTCACATTCCACGTCAGCATGATGAAAAGACCACGACAGCAGCATGGGCACACACACAAACACATACATGCTGACACTGAAAATGTGGCCTCACACACACACACACACACACACACACACACACACACACACACACACACACATATATATTCGCATACAAACTGGGGGCACTGTATTCAGCTGTGATGAGGGCTTCACCTCTCACCTCAAGACACTGATGAAGGGAAAAGGGATGATATGAAAGATGTAGCAGGGACAGAGAGAGAAGAGGATATGATGACAAGGAGCTTTGGGAATGTGAGCGAGTGAGGAGCAGAGGTGCTGATGTTAGCACCTATGGATCGCTCAAAACAGTGGAAGAGAGAGAAAGAAACACTGAGAGAGCAAGGGACTGAAATAGAGCTGTAAAGCTGAGTGAGGCCCCGCTGGCTGTGACTGACAGCAGAGGCGATGTGGCCTGGCCATGCCAACAGATGGATAGACTTGTTTTGATGTTTAATTCATCTGCAAATGGAGAAATTTTGTTTTTGCCACACTGTCAGCCAGCTAATCCGGTACTCCTTGAGCAGACAAGTATTAAACTGAAGCTCTCCAGGCATGCGATGAGCTCACAAAAACCATGACCAATGTTTCTTAATTAAGAAGTTGATCATTTGTCAAGTGGTGCCTGGGCAATGACAGCCACAAACCCATGATATCATAGTTGGATGGCAAGAGTTAGGTGTATGGATAAGGGGAAATCTAAGCAAAATCAAGCAATTCATCTTCTTTAAACAAACAAAGTGAAATAGGCACTATGTAAAGTAAATCTTTAATCAATCTCAAATTTAATTTATGTGAAATGCAGAGAAGTGTTAACACCTTGCTCAGATATGGCTTGACTGAACAGCTCACTAACTATAAGGAAAACAGAGTGCAGTCAAGGCTGAGTGTGTTACTTCAGCCAAATTCTGTCATGAATTACAATCGCGTTATAATTACTGTGGAGCTCCAAAGCAACTGTCCCATAAAATGAGGAGTCAGGCTGTTCTCCCAAAGTGTCGGTGTGGCAGTTTTTAGCAAATGATGACTGTGTGCTACTAGGGCAAGACGAGGTAATTAAAACTTCCTCCAAAGGAGAGGGGATGAAAAGAAGATGGGTAGCGAGAACAGAAGTGAGTGATGGGAAAATAATCACATCGAAAATGGACAACTTGAGGCTTGGCTCCATATGGATAATGTTCTCAAGCTATCTTGGGGAAGAGTAACTCACATGAAAGTAAACAGAGATGCTAAATGACAAGCGAAAGATGGGCTTGCTACTTGATGTTGCATACATGAGCGATTAAGCACAGCTGTTCATTTTCTCAGATGATTCAACCAGCTCTGTAACAGGGTACATGTTATACAAGAGCCACTCTCACATGAACCCTGGCACGTCCCGTTTGCTTTTGTTAATTCACTGTCAGAGGAACAACTTCATTTTAAAACACAAGTTGTCTCACTTAATCCTTTTTAATACAGTTTTCAGTGTCTAAAAAGAGTTTTTATCTGATCTTTCATTATGCATATCAAAAGTGATGTTACAGCTATATTATAGCTATACTGTGCAATCCATCCTAAACTGAAACGAATGCAGCACAAAAACACACTATCAAATAAACACAAATAAGGAGGAAACACTTTTGACACTCTTTAGTGTCCAGTCCTTTGCTGCTGCTGCAGACTTTTATCATCCTCATAAACCCTCTTTACAAGCTCCCTGCTCATCATATTTTGTGTGCCCTGAGAGATGTCTCCCTCTCTCTCTCTGTCTCTCTCTCTCTCACACACACACACACACACACTTCGACATCTATCACTGTCTCGTTCTGTAAAATGTGCGGATGTTTTTTTTTTTTTGGTGAGTGTGTGTTAACGGGTACGTGAGCACCCTACCTTGGATGCACTGCTTCCTGGTGATTTGAAGGGGCTGCCTCGGCAGAGCCTGGAAGTTCTAAATCAGGAGAACACACATTTTGTGAGCCTGGAGGTTAACTATTGCCCTGTACAGCGTGAAGTTATAGATAGCTGTACTGTAACAGTATCTCTTTACTCTATGGAAGTCTGTGGTAGTGTTTTGCACAGATAAATTATTTCCTACTGTGTTGAAACTTAAATAAATAAATATAGCTCTATATAAGGCAAACATGTGAGCTGTATATATCTGCAGCCACTCCCAGCATGCTCCTGTGAGGCTATAATAAAGGGACAGAAGAAGAGACGGAGGTGACATCCACTTATGTACTGACAGGAAATTGTTGGCTGCAAATGTTTTCATAACCCTAAAAATGACTTTACTGAATCTTCATTTCTTGAATTGTCTTCAAAGTATATTTTATTACTTTTTCTAGTGCTGTCAGTTTTTATTTGCAACTCAAACTACTATTCGAACATGGTGAAAGTGTCAGTTCTATAACGTAGTTTAGGATTAGGCTACATGGATTGTATTCAAATTCATTTTAACATATTATGCTGCTTCCCATTTGTTCAAGCTTGATTTTGTGCAAAACCGACAGCCCTACTGCTTCCATGTGTATGATGTAATAGTTTTTAATGTACTGTTTTAATCTTGCTGCTGCTGTGACCCAATGGAAATTTATAAAGTTGCAAACATATAATACTTTTAACTTATGGACCTCTGCAGCCATGGTTTTCAATGTTGGTCACATCAAATATTCAATTAATGTCTCACTCCCATGACCTACGATGTGTGTTGCTACTTGGTTGATGTTGCTTTCCCCGACTTGCCTCTTGAAAGAAGCAGCAACAAACTGCCGTCTGAGGCAATAAATTTGAGTTTTAAATGAAACATAAAGTTTGGACCATGGTTAACTGTTAATCGGTTAACCACCAAGAATACAGAATGAAGTGTGTTTTAAAATGATAAAATAGCTGTTTCAGTAAAATGAGTCTGGTGGCTTTGGCAGGAGCAATATGGCAGCTGTCTGTCTCTGTAGGAAACCTCTTCATAATAGTGTCAGATACTTAGAATACCAATGTATTCTGTAATAATCTACCTGTCAGTGGTAAAACCGAGCAGTTTCAGTGGAAGCACATTGATGATGAGCAAACGCCAGGAGGGATTACACTGCAGTCTGTGTCGCCACTGCTGCTGCAGCATGTTGGCTCAATACTGGATAAACTTCAAAAACTGTTTTTTCAATTAGACACAAAAACATTGGAAAATAGGGTCCATAAACACAGATAATATTTCACCGGAATGTCTCCCCTTTGGTAAGGACATGACTGACTGGGAGATGCAGTCCATACTCCTCAGTGCAAAATGAAGCGGCTAGGTACCAATTAAAAGCTGCCGGGCTATCGAAAGCAAAATGAACCGAAACTGACATCCCTTGTTGGAACATTCCCACACAATCCCTCTTTAAAACAGCGAATTTGTCAAATTCCTGTAAACTGGAAAAAAAATCATTGAAAGACATGCACATGCACACGCACACACACACACACACACACACACACACACACACATATATATATATATATATACATACACATGCACACATGCCCTGCAGAAACCCTGTGTAGCATTTCTATGGCAAAGGCTGTTTTGCTTGGCTGAGATTAAGAAAAACAGAGAGCCGTCCTGAGACTCCAGCCAGTTTTCAGACACACATCTTAAAATAGGAACAGCCTGATGCTCACTGGGCTCCTGGCCCACCCTGCATCGACCCACTGAGTAATCTAAGACGTTGCTGATATAGATGCGCACACACATACAAAATTACACGTTATGCAGTTTTTTCTGCCTGAAGGAGGAAAAACGGGCAAAGTGATAAGGCATACCAGCACGCACACACACTGTTTGATGGAGGGAAGAAAAAAGATGGTTGAAACTCAGCAGTTCCATTTTAATCCCTGTTAATCCCACTGTATCCATCCTTTCAAACACACATGCACACTCAAACAAGGTGCGTGTGCATATACGGAGGATTTTAATGCTTATTATCAAGGACATACAGGACAAATCGATCAGTGTGGACACAGACACACACAGATACACACACAACACTGGTCAATAAGGAGAAGAGGGCAGGCAAAGGGCATAGAAATACACACAGACACATGAAAAAACTCAGAGTTTCCCCATCATGGTCAGAATCTAAACGTACATGTGGTTGGTTTGACCCCACAGTGAGTGTCCATGGTTATGTGTGATCCAGAGACAGAAAACAACTCTCTACTTTCACCACTCATTCATTATTTACCAGAGGGAGGGAGAGGGGGACAGAGAGGAGGAGAGAGAGAGAGAGAGAGAGATGAAAAGACAGGACTGCAGTGGCAGGGTGTGGACAGTGGAAAGAATACATCAGGGACCAGGCACCAATCACAAGCTTTCTCTCTCACTCTCTCACACACACACACATACACACACACACACACACACACATTCACACTCAAACAGATTCAGTTACTGTACATGGGATGTGTGACCTGCAGTGTGTATTTGAGGCGTAATGAGTGAGAAAAGATGCACATAATTACAAATGCATGCGTGTCCGATGTGTGTGTTGCCCTGTGATGTGACAGGTTATTCAGTGTGTCAGATGCGAATGCTCAGCTTTCCCATCATGCACAGGTTTGCAGTGACGACAGCATAAATCAGTGTACACACACACACACACACACACACACACACACACACACACACACACACACACACACACACACAATGTCAGTCCTTGCATACACACAAAAATACATTCACTGTGTATTGCAAGAAAGACACACAAAAAACAGAACAGCCAACCATCTGATTATTGCTAATAGCTTTTGTTGATTATTGTTATGCAAAAGTGAGCGGTGTCCTGCGTTTTGATATACAATCAAAACCTCCAGATGTTTTTAAAGGGAAAGTCAGATGTGAGCATGTGAAAGGAGAGAAGGGCAGAGGTGAAAAGAGAAAGACAATCAAAGAGATGGGAAGGCAGGGAAAAGAGAGGGACGGGGATCAAGAGATGAAAGAGAAAAAGATGAGCAGAAAGAGAATCAAAGAATTAAAGAGCAGATGGAGACTATTGTACATGCGTCATAGCAGCTTGAGAGAGAGGATGAATGAAAAATTGTGAAATATAAAATAGTCTGGGTCAGCTTGGTCTCATCACTGCTGACTGTGCAATTTAAAACATACACACTCATGCATGAGCATACTTTAACAGACACAATAATTCTCTACAGCACTGGTCAGAGAATCTATACATTCTCAAACATATACACACATTGACAACATGGTTAATAATCAATAATGAACCTATTTAACCTATATTACCCAAACAGACACACTGCAATTACATGAGGCCCTTCTGTATGTGCAAAGATGGAGATCAGACATGTAACTATAGACTGATGTTGCTCAATAATCAATATGTTCCTGGTGATGGCATCACCCACTGGACCAAAACATTTACTGCACCCCCTCCTGGACTCACCACATTGGGAGCAACATGTCAGATCAGACAAGCGAACACAGCACACATGTGCTGTATGCACACAAGCACTCACAATATGGACATACAGAGGCAACACCTACATGCTTTCTAACACGGAAATAAAATGCCAAAAACACCTGCACTGTGTGTGGTCTAAGTCATTATCACCCTTGCTGCGTCAGTAGGAAAGGAGAACCAGTTCATTAGTGGACACTGCGTGAGTCAGAGTGAGAGAGCCTGGTAAGAGTCCAAGCAAGTACACACACAAATAAACACATTCACACATGCAAACACAAAACTTCCCCTCTATTTCATTTACTCTGTCCATTAAATGTCTAAAACTCAAACTGGTTCTTACAAATATAGAAATACAGGAGTACAAACACTCCAGGTACTCACAGGCAACAAACACAGACAAGCAAGCAAGCAGCCACATGGTGCGTATGGCATATTAAAATGCATGAACACACGCACACACACACACACACAGATGGGCACAGACACACATCGGCATAGGTACAGGACGGGCTCCATTAAATGGCGGCGGGTGAAGTTGTTCCTCCCCTAATTACACCAACGTGTGAAATATACAGAGCTGACACATATCATCCCTCTTGTTCACATACAAAAACGCACACAACATAAATTTTCCTACGCTGTCAGATACAAACACATTTACACACAACAGGAAAAAAAAGTTGTCGACTATCAAACACACCAAGACACATGCTTATGTTTTTCTTTCCAGGGCTCATTGACTCTGAATGGGCCACTTAATCATGCAGATGTGCTTGTTTCCTGTGTTTGAACCACTGACACTGTGAGCAGCACTGCTCCTTATTCTCCATAACAACCCAGTGTTTGTATTCTTTAATGCACCTCTCCACTCCTAATATAGGCTCGCAATGGCTTGATAATAAACCTGCAATTGGTTCCTGTTGGTCCTCCACAGCCTTACAATGACACTTGTCGCCAAAGCACCTGTTAGCACGGTTCACCCAGGCATTCATCTTTTCACATTAGCATTGGTTGAAATATTCATGATGGCTTGGTTAAGGTTACTTAATTTGCAGGTAAGATTTAGATATCTAAACAATCACTGGAAGTATGTATTATGAAAAGGCAGGGTTATGCAAGTGTACACAGAGCTGCAAAGCAACAACCTGCTACTGTGAGCAGCTCTTTTCAAAACTGACTAAAAGACTCTGTTCATGGCTGACTAAACTAAACCTGGAAAACCAGTTGATAGTATCATCATTATCATCACTGCTATCTGACATCAGACGCCTTGCTAAAAAAGTTGCTCCGTTTGTTGATCACGGAGCCCTTTGCCTGCTTTTAATATACAGTATACTTACTGATTGTATTAACACTGGAGGGATCAATTATTGTTCACACAGCTACATTAGTGCATCTGGCACTAAATACAAACAGATTAGAGTGCCTTGTTGGCCGAATGGTTAGTGTGCATGCAACATGGACGCACGGCCTTCGTAACATCAGTAGTTCAATTCCAATGCATGTCATACCCCCCTCTCTCCCTGTTTCTCGTTTGCCTCTGCTGTCTAACAAAGGTGAAGAAAACGCCCCCCCCAAAAAAAGCAGATAGAATGATAGGCTCGCTGCAAATTTGCCTGACGCTTTCACAAACGTAAGTCTGTCCCACAGAGGAATGGGACGGAAGTCTCAGAGGGGTACCGCCTTGTTAAACAGATGGGGATGACTGAGTCACGGTGCTGGTGTGGGGTAATTCAATCACACCGCACCAATTTAATGACTCATCACAGAACTCACATATAAACACTGCTAAATTATCTCCACTTATGCTGAATCCACAAACAAACACGCCCGCAAAAATCCATCTGCTTAGCATAAGACTAACAGAGATAGAGAGAGATTGGCATATGGCCTCAAAACCTACAGCCATTAGTTGGAGTAAGGTGGATAAAGAGAGGACACTGAGACCCTGGATGGAAGCAGCCCCTATTATTCTTTGCTGTGCCTGGGAACTCCAAGATTGCTCCTGGTAGCAGCTTATCTAACAGTGACCCTGGCTGATTGGTTGATATACTGGGGCAGACAGGGCACAGCACTGGCCAGGGCAATTTAATGTAGCTAGGAAGCATCTGGGATTTTTACCCAAATGTCAGCATCATTATAAAGTCAGGTTACTGTCAGTATGTGTTGGGACAACATTCAAAGCAAATGGAAAAACATTAAAAATGAATGAATGAGTGATTATGTGCTGCAGCCAATTGTTTTCATGAATATTATATCCTCTAGCTGCTTTACTAACTTTCTTTAACTGGTACTATTATTTTGTCAGTAAGACAAACACATTCACACATAAACATAGAAAGGGAGGCAGATAACATCAAAATGAGAAGTTCCCGATCACTTTCAATAACACAAATCCAAATTACTCTCTTTCTCTGCTCCCCTTTCTATCTCGCATGTCGGTAAATAAAATAAGTGTGCGCAACTGTATAGTGTGTGTGCATGTCTGTGTGTATGCAACAGAGTGTGTTCAACACAGCCAGCGAGTCAGCAGAAAACACACACTTCAGTGAAGTGCTTAGATCAGCCTTGGGAGAACTTTCTGTAAGTGCAAAACAGTTAATGACTAAATGCAGAGTAGCCTTAAACAGACATTAAACTGTTTGACAAGGCCTGCAGGAAACAGCTGGTGGTTTGGGAACAGACACAGCAGCACAATCGTAAGACAAAACACACAACTTCACATCAATAATGCAATAAAGCAAAAATCGATCTGTCTATGGAGTATAAACTGCACCATACGATTGTAAGTAAATCATGATAAGAGGGGTGAATGTGCACAGCTAAAATCCGGCAGTAGGATTATAGAGATTTTGAGCCATTCTGTGGGATGAAGTGCACACAAAACAGAGTGTAGCATAGAGAGAAATGGAGAGAAAAAGATGAAGAAAAGTCACCATTTAGGGAGTCAAACTCACTGCACCTTTGCCTTTAACGCCACAAAAGAATGGTTTGACATGGACCCAAAAATGACAATAGAACAGCAGGTTCCCATTTGTTTCCTGTGTCTTTGGATGAGTGAGGGAACTTGATGTACCTGTGGGAGGCATGAATGTATAAATCTTTGAACGCCATAAAGAACTCAGGTACAAGCTGAACGGTGCAGAGGAAAAGTGAGAGGGAGAAGCTGATACAGTATAGGATGGAGAACTGCATCAGGCACCCGGTAATCTGAATGTTGCTTCAGCTCTTTGGTGCTACAGAGAGAGGGAGAGAGAGAGAGAGAGAGAGAGAGAGAGGGAGGGAGGGAGAGAGAGAGGAAGTTCGATCTTATTTGTCCTCTTTGGTTTCGCTGCTACACTATTAAGGTTATTAATGTGAAGGAAAGAGAAAAAGAACGACCAGACACAAAGCATCATGTAGAGAGGGGGAGAATGAGGAAGACATGAAGGGATAAGGAGAACGAGGGGGGGAGGGAGACGAGTTAGGTGGAGATTAAAATTGAGAAAGAAAAATAGCAAGTTAAAAGCAAAGGAGGAGAGAGAGAAAATAGACTGAGACCAAGAGAAACACTGTACAAAGAGACGGGGAAGCTGGGGATCGCAGACTGCACATATTTTCGCTTTCAGCATATAAAAGCAGATGAGGCAGAAAAGCCCCACTTCCCCTCTGCAGCGAGACTCACTTCTTGCAACACTTTCAACTCGGCACCAGTTTATGGATGTCCTGCTTTAATTCGGGCACCCCTTTGTTACTGCAGTCTGGCTTCACCTCAGTTGAACCCACAACAGATGAAAGCTTAAATCCCTCTGCAACACTCCTCATTTGAATATGTGTGTGTATATGAACTGCATGTGTGTGTGCAGGGTGGTGAGTGGCAGAACAGCTCCCCCTTTTTTGGCCCTCAACGCCAAACTATAAACTGCAGCTTTTTCACTTCAAAGCAGCGGGATGTGACATGTTAGTGATCACTGGGAGAGTCTTCAATGGACTACCAGCACATTCCACTCCACATTATGATGAGAATAATTATGAGTGAGCTTCATCTATATGCTAGAATAATAATAAGGGAAAAGCAGGAAAAAGCTCTAGACTGTTCTCCCTCCTGGTTCTATAAGGGTAAAATGATCTTCTCGTTCCATTCAATCAGGCAGCAGAGTTTCTCTCCATGCTCTGTCACAGACCAACTGAACATTTTTAAGACTATGCCTCACACATATTCCTCTGTGGATCACTTTTTTCTTTATTTCTAGTTTTTGTAACCATTCTCTATGTGAGGTTGCTTGCAAAATGGTTGGATCCCTTGCTGAAGGTTAATAATGGAGATCTAGGCAGTACAAGTTTATTCTAAGCAAAATAATATGGTATGTATGGTACATATGGTTAAGATGGATATCTTAAGGGCTGAAATTACTAATTATTTAAATTTTTGATGACCTGCTATTTTTTTCCTCTTAGGATATTGTGTAAGTTAAACAAACTGGATACAAATGCAAATTCATTTTCAACATGAGAGAAGCAGTTGGTATATTCTGCAGTGGAGAAGCAGTGACGTCATTCCAGCCTCTACCACAAAAAACATATTATACCACATCACGTAGTATATTTAAGTATTTAGGGGACTCACTTATTCAGCAGTTCAAAAGCAGGCTTAACCATTTGGCCACCAAGACACTCCATAACAAATCATTTTAAAATTTATTACAAATCAAACTGTGAGCGTGGAGCTGAATCAGCTCATTTACCTAATGATAGCTTTGTGTTATTTATCACTTGCATTTAAAACAAAACAATTACAGGACAATATAAACATACCACACACAGCTGTACAGCTACAAACCAACAACCAGATGCAAGCAACCACACAAATAATGTGATGCTCAACCGAATCCCAGAGCTGCATTCAAGCAGAGGAAACAGAGCTGTGTTAAATCATGGCTGCCCAACAGTCCCATATATCACTCAGTAGCACAACGTGCAATTCAATGTGTAGCTCACACCGGCTGCAAATCCCTCAGTGAGATTAGAAAAGCTCAATGTCTCCACAGATTTACATATACATACATATGTGTGTATGCATATATAAAACTATATATATATACACACACATATATATACACAAATATTATGTGGGTGTCTGTCTGTCAAAGCAGTACTCAGTGACAAAACCACTGGACCCTGACAGCTGGGTAATGTTGAAATGAGCTATCGACCGTCTGTCCCATACTGAGGGGAGGGAGGAAAGGGGGGAGAGATAGAGAGAGACAGAGAGAGAGAGAGAAGCTGACAAGTTTTTGATATATGTATTCTTCAGTTGTGTCTGCATTTCACAGACTACTGTGTGTACTACATCCAATTAGGGGGTGTGTCATATCATATCATTCACAATAATATTGGTCTAATCTTCAATAAAATAAAAAAAAATCATATCATCATAATGGCAATCATTCAACTTGTTGATGCAATGACGTCACACTGTTATGCACAGCAACAACAAGCATGGCTGTAAGTGAAAGGAATATTGCAACCAGCTCCATGGTGGAGGAGTTAGTTCCAGTGCATGAAGACTGTAACTAACAGGGGCAATACAGCGAACTTATTTCACCACATTGCACAGATGCACTTAGTTGAGTACAAGTTCTAAACCAAGCTGACAAACTACACTGGCTCAACTTTCTGTAACACACTCAAGATCACACACACCCCTTAACACACATACCCCCTAACCAGGGTGCCGGCCCATGTGTCCTGGAAGATTCCAAAGTCCCGTCTATCAAATTTTATCTGTTCACGGAGCTTAAAAACATTGATAGCAAGGCTATGTAACAAATGACATCCTGGTTTCAGGAATTACTTGTGAAGGTTTGCTTGTCTGATCTGTTTTGCTTCGGCAGGCAACTGCATTCATTGCGAGTGCAAGCTCAAACAGTTGTTTCATTCATTGCATAGTCTAACCTACAGTCTACACATACATTAAAAACAATGCAGACTCATTTCTAAAAAAGGATTCAAATTGCGCTTCAAGTGAATTATTTTCACCAGACATCATGAACAGAGAGTTGTAAATATGTTGGACAAGAGATTTTCTTACCGGACAAGGGAAACCCAGGCCCCAAATCTGATTATTTCAACACTGAAATCTCTCTCTCTCTTACCCAAACCCTTACCCTCACCCAAACCTACTCCTAAACTTGACCTTAAAACCAAATCTCACTTTTCAAATCTCAACAATGCAGAAATATCCTCATTATGATGGTTGAAATTGGTCCCCACAAAGACAGCAATACAAGCCCAAACATGTGTGTGCGCACGCACACACACACACACACACACACACACACACACACACACACACACACACACACACACACACACACACACACACACACACACACACACACACACACACACTCCCTTTTCTCCCCCGCCTCTGGACTTCCCAAAGAAACCCCAGTGTGTTGTTACATAACACTCCAAAATCTCAACAACTATATTTATAAGCAAGAACCTAGTATTGTAGTGCATCCGTTTGTTTTCTAATTACTATGCAGCTAGCGTCACTTTGATAAGAGTAGAAAGAAAGAAAGAAAGAAAGAATTTTAGACTGGCAGAAAAGAAACAGGTACAATAAAGGAAAAAAGTGGGCAGAACATTGCTATTGAGATTTTTGAAGGTCACATAAGAAACAAAGGTTACAAAGGACCTGCTGAAAATCCAGACAGCCTCCTTCTGTTTTATCATGATCTAACAAGCAGAAGATACGTGTGTGTGATCACCACATTCAAGTATTGATACTTTGAACTAAACACATTCTGGTTCTTGTTTACTCACAGTGTTATCAGATGCCACTAATAACATGCTGTCTGCCTGAGTAAAAATGAAGTTGTATGCACAATACATGCCAGTAACTCAGCTATTTTTCACTGAAAAATACACTCATATCCTTCTGTTTCCATTATAGTACTTTTAATGTGGCCTGTTGGGTATTGCAGGCATGCACAGGTTCATGACCTGAGCCCAACAGCATAGTAAACAGCACCCACAGGTTCAGCCTGCAGTTCAGCACCATGGATAGCTCCAGTAACTGAACTCTGCAGCTCGAGCCCGTAGCAGCCACCGAACAACCCTAATAACTAGTTTCAAAATCAAAGACATAAAGACAAAGAATTGAGGTAGAGGGGGTGTGTAGGGACGGCAGGCAGGTCATACTTACTGGGTGCTTGGCTGAGATCCTCCCTGTCACCACACTTGTCTGGTACCACGTAGAGGAAATGTAGTTCTGATGTGTTGTTGAGAAAGACGGAGATAAAAAGAGAGAGAGTCAGATATGAATAAATCAGATACACACAAGTCTAACATCTTACAACATCAACATTTAGAGGCAAAAATTAATAATTTTTCCAACATCAATGAAATACTTTGATCTGATGATATACAGTACATGTTACAATGAGTCAGCTACATGATCATTAATGCTTTCATATAGAGGATTCCTACCAAATTCAGCTTGAAAACAACAGCTGTGATCCTCATTGCCATCATCACTCTGAATCTGCTTTTGGGCCGGCATGCATCAACAGTGCCATAAGACAGTCTGAACAAGCTGTTGGTACACTGCAGTGCCAGTTCAGTCGGTGCAATAAGCAGGACATGCAACAACACCACTGCTCTCAGAGCCAATGTTAAGTGATGCAACCTCAACATCTGGTTGCAGCTAAACTTATTAACCTGACAAACGAGAGAAATTACAGTCAACAGTGGCTGATATTCAGCTGGTAGCAGAAGATGAATTGACTTTGAGAAAAAGATTTCTTGAGTTGAGCTGAGTTGTAAACGCTTGATTATACTTTTCATGACTACATAATGTGGAGGGCTGTCTTGCCTGGCAACATTAATCACATATGACAAACGATTTTATGCAAATACGTGAATGACATAAATTAGTTGCATTTTGCTAATAGCAGAGCAGGGAGATATGTTAAATATTGTGATATTAGACTAAATTTATTTGGCACAGTTTTTGTTTTTTAAGAGACCTACCTGTAGTTTGGATTTAATATTATATAACACCACCGATGCTCATACCCAAAATACCACCGTTTGTTTGATATCTGAGTAATGAGTAAAAAATGCATGTCTCTTTTTGTCAACAGCACCCTCCTCGAGCTGGGATTGTGTTGTGGCCTGCTCTGTCCAAAAGACCACTAAATGAATCACCAGCATCAGAAGCCAAGCAGCTCTAGAGACAGCCAGACAGACTCATTTGAAGAATTGAGTAAGCACAGGTTGACAAACACAAGCTGCTGCACCCATACAGAGGCGAACAAAGCCCGTGTGGAAGGACAGTCGGACACAGAACTGCATCTTTTAGCTGCTAGTTCAGGACAGAAGTGGCCATAAATGATGTTTCACCATTACGTTACTGCAGCAAGAGCATTCAGGCCTTTGAGTGCTCTCTGCTGCAGAGGCAGTGTAATCACACCTTTTCAGGTTTGTACCTGCGCTGACCAAGTATGAACAGTCTACCCGTGGTTCTCAGTTGTAGTACTGAGCACATCAGTATCATAATAGAGACATTCACACCAGTGAATGAAGCAGAAGAGGAACACGATGGTTTTGTGAGCTAACACAGAACCAAACTGATTAAAGAAAAACAAAAGCTGCAGGATCTGTTTGAGTCATTCTACCCTGCAGCCTTCTCACAACCATTGGTTTCACTTTTTGGTTTACTTTTTCCAGCCTTAAGGAGAAAAGCCTAGAAAAATCCATATCGGAGAGTGAGCAAAAAAGGGGGGTTAACACACTTGTGAAAGATCTTGTTTGTTTTGTCTGGTGAACGTGTGAACAAGTTTGCATCTGAGGTATTCCGTTGACTGTTTTGCTCTGTTACTGCCTTAAACCAACTGTGTGCTCACCTTGTTCATCATGCATGAGAGAATCCCATCAACAAAAGTCGATTTGATTTTGTGAACCTGGGGGTTACAATGCAGATAGTTGTTACTGGTAAACCAAAGGTATGAGATACTCATATGACTACTATTGCATACCTTATGCATATGCATTGAAGCAATCAAAAGGCAGAGCTTAACATTGTTCCTCTAAAATAGATGATGGCAAGAGACCCTTCTGCTTCAGACTTAAATAAGAAAAGACAATAATGGCACATGAATAAAAAGCAGATGAGAGCATGACTGACCTGTCTGTACTCTAGAATAATCTTTGGCAGAGGGTGCAGGTCCTGAAGCTGCAACAACTGGGGGAAAAAAAAAAAAAAAGACAGATGAGAAGAAATTGTTGGCTCAATGGCAAGTTTGAACAAACACCCAACACACTGGTGTAACTGCATTGTTTTGTTTGCAGCAAATATGATGTATTTTTTTGTCCCTGTCGTCCTTTTGCAATGTCAGATTTAAACAGTATCTGCAGAATAAGCTGACAACATGCCATCAAACTATTGATTTTTATGTACTTACTGTACATGCCAGTGGTTTATCAAATACTAAGAACAAATAATGTGCCATATATGAATGGAGTGTGCATGTCTATTTGTGTATTAACGCCAGTGCCCTGGACTCATCTGAATGAATGCGGCAGTGCACATACTGAAACTTCAAATAGGACTGAGCTGGTTTCCTTAGATTAAAAGAGATTAGAGGATGAAATTGACATGCAGTATCTGTGTGTGTGTGTGTGTATGGTGATGTGTCTGTGAGTGCCGTACTGCAGCTTCTGATGTTGACTGCTGTTGTTTGTTGACGGTCTTGGGGAGTCTCTTGTTCTCGCAGCGCTCGTGGAGGCACAGCTTCTCAAACAGAACCTTCAAAACATAGTAAATCCACAATATCCACAAATCCATGATAGTCAAACATACACACAACACAGAAAAACACACACGTAAAAAACATGTGTGCACACAGTACATATATTCACACACACAGACACAATAAAGACAATAAACATCAGAAATTTCACACATTTTCTGTTTAAGAAACTTGTCACAATACTGATTTAACAACTTTCAGGGATTTTCACGCACACATTTGTAATTATTAGACATAGAACACACACAATTACAGGTGAAGGTGCAAAAACATACATGAGCAAAAGCGTACACATGCATGAACACAACACACGTAAAAGTACACACTGTTCGTAGTTGAGTGTTGCTGGTGATCAGGAATATTTGTCCAGCTGCTCGGTGGGCCTCCTGCTCCAGCTGCTTCATCTTTGTCTGACAGAGAGAGAGAGAGGAAGGAGAGAGACAGATTAAAAGTTCCAAATATTTTTCAAGGTTTGCTTCAGCCAATTTACCAGGATTTACTTAATATTTCAGGCACCAAACGTCCTTCACTTACAAGCAGTTTACAGCAAATATTTCCTGCAGTATCAGCACTAACTGACCCATACATCAAAAAGATCATCATTGTTATGCAACATTGGTGGCTGATTTCCACAGGCGTCGAAAATTTGTTCCTGTAAGTAATCACGAAGCAGGTGTTAATAGAAACATAAAGTCAAGGGGCTTAAACGCGAAATGCTACAAGATCAATGACAGTCGGCATTTTACATAACAGTAGTTGCTTTATTTCAAAAATGAAGGAGAAATATTTCCTTGTTTTCTATGTCTCATCTTTTTAATTAATGTCAAAAGAATAATGATAATATGATGAGAATAGTTAACTTTCACTCCAGGAGCTATTTATCAAGAGTAAGGCGCATTTCATTCCATTATTGTATTTCATATCTTTGTCAGACTTTTTCCAGATTAGCTGGTCGATCACTCAGCGGATATAAAGTCAATTAAAATGTTGGGAGACAGCAGTCTATTTATGCCAAGATGACAGAATACCTAAATTCTGCAGCCTGGTGACTGGTAGCTTGCCAAAAACTTTTCAAGGTAAGTAAATTATCAAGCACATTTTCCAGACCTGGTTATGAACCCTGCAGTGATGAGGGGAGGTTATTTGAGGAGAGAAGTGTTAATATGTGTAAGACAGCAGAACTTATCTCATTTTTCCTTCCTTTCAATGGCTAAAGGCAAAGCTCTCTGTTAATCTGTCTAATGCACACATCAGTCACACAGCAAGCGCATTAGGATCACACACAGAGAAATGAAGAACAAGTACCATTAGCTAAAACTTTCACACACTCACAAACACACACATATGCATATACAACAACGTACAAATGCAATCAACTACAAAAACACACGCATTCACTCACACATACTAAGTACTTAACACACAGAGAGCCAGACAGGGTTTAATGACTGCTGTGATAATCCAGTCAAATACGGCATGAACTTTGCTTCTCAGGATGGCCGACACAGGCAACGCGACAAACTCAGCAAGAGAGGAAGCGAAGAATGATGGAGAAGAGAGAGAAAGAAAGAAAGAAAAGGGAGGCTATAACAGAGGATAAAAAGGAAAGAGAGAAGTGAATAAAGAGGCACTCAGGATGGGAAAAAAGAGGAGGAAGCATGGGAAGGAAAGACTGATGGCAGAGAGTGAAAGGTAGAGGCACTTGACAAAAACATATGAGGATGTAAGAGAAAGGCCGCGAGGCTGAGTCCCAGCGAGACAGAGATAATGAGGGGTTATAACAATTCCCGCTCATACAATATTCAGCCTAAACATGAGCATTTTGGGTTTTTTTATGACTGGGGTGACAACCACACACCAGCGGCTCATTATAAGTCTGACTGAAGTAGAAACACTTCTTAACAATTTGACAGGAAAAGAGGAGAACAAGAAGAATAGAAAAACAAAAGGGAAGGGGAGAGGGTGAGGTTGGGGTGATGAAATGAGAGAGAGAAAAGCAACAGAAAGAGGCAAAGAGCGACAGATTCGAGAACGTCGGAGGGGCAATGAAAAAATAGAGAGTTATGGGTTCAAAAAAAGTTGAAATGTGATGCAAATACTTGAGAGGGCAGACGGGAAAAGGAGGTGAGAGGAAAAGATGAGAAAAGGATGGCAGGAACAGGTGAGGACTGGGCCGCTGAGGGGGATGCCATGGCTGGAGCTTGATAGAAAACGGCATTTGAAACAAACAGACATCAGTCAGAGGAGTGAGACTGTTAAACAGACAGGACTTGACAGCGTGATGGGCAGAGCGACAATGGCAGAAAGAGCAATGGAGAGAGAGGAGACAGCTATAAAAAGAGAAAGAAAAGAGGGAACAGAGGAGGAGCTGCCAGACATGTACCAAAATTCCAAAATGTGTACTTTTCTCTCTCTCTCTCTCTTAGCCCAGAGCAAGCTCCAGACTGCCTCATCAATATTGGATGCTAGCCCCTTAGTGCTGTGTTTGACACACAAACACACACACACACACACACAGTGGGTATGGCAGGAATCTAATACCGTAGAGCAACACTGTGGATTAATTATTGCATTGCATCAAAATGTGTGCTTTTCAGTTTGAGCCTGATGTGATGGGTGTTTGCAGCAGGCATCATATGTGACTAGTGATGTCTGAGAAACACAGACAGAGCGTTTGTCCACCTGAATTTTAATTACACCGGCTGGAAAGACAAAAGAGCGTGTGAGCGTGTTCGTAAGCACGCCGGCTGACAAACAGGAGGGATCCTCTGTTTGGCGCTCAGACAGGTGAACGCGACAGCTCAGATGAAACTAAATCCAACACGACAGAGCGGGGACACGCGTGGCTGCACTCGCGGGTACGTATCACAAAAACACAAGCGCGCGCACACACACATGTAACTCTGCAGCAGTCTGCAGAAACTTCAGTGCGTCAGTGTGTGTGTGTTGGCAGAGGCAGACAGTGATGCTCCTTCCTGCAGCATAGCCTCTTGAAGGAAAAAGACAGACTCCGTCCTATTTATAGTAACACAGCAAGATACCAAAAGACTCCCTCTCCACAACAACACCCCTGCTGGCGCCTGCAAGAGTTGTAGTGGGTTTAAGAGTGTGTGTTTGCTTCTATATCTGCCTCCAAAACTGACTGGGAACATGTGTGCATTCCTTGGCATGCATGTGCCCACAACATCTGTACGTCTGTCTTTGTGCGTCTATTATCACTCTTGAGTGTAGTCTCCGGGATTGGTTTTTATCTGCATGTAAACAGGACAGGTCCCCGGAGGATGTCCACCCACCACGTCGCTAATCCTACCCAGAAGAAGAAAAAGACTAATTTTATTTTTCTTTCCTTCTCAGGCTCTTGAGGTTCTTTTTTTCCTTCTGTTTCTCATATCCTCCCACTGTCTTGGTCCCATTTGTATTAATACAGCAGCTGTCGACTGCACTGTGCTTCGGCAGCCAGTCGAAAATGCTATCAGCCAAGAGTGATGCAGTACAAATCTGAGCTGACCCTGAACATCATACCTACACGCAGGCTAGCTAAAACTAACTTTCCACGGCAGCGTTTTCATTAAGGCTGTTTGATAGAAACACATGGAAGCTGTTACACAGGGCTCCAACACATTTGTCTCTTCAAAACAAGGATAAAAGTAAAGATTTTTATTTCATAACTGTGTTTTATGATTCTGGTCCATGTCCAGTTTGCTATATGCTAATGCCTATATGACTGTGAGCTGAAGAATGTTTGAAAATGAGTATTTCCATACACTGTCTTTCCTGATATTGTGTATTTCTGGAAAGAAACCACTGGAAATATAAGGACAGACCTTGAGAGGTACCCTTTTTGTGCTTTCCGAGTGTAGAAAATTGTGATTGTATCAACATAAGCTTACGCACACGGCTTTTCAAAATTAAAAGAAAAATTAAAAAGACACACCAAGAATACTGGCATGAATACTCGCTAAAGCGCTGACCCACTTTTATCTAAAAACCCCATAAATCACCATAAACATGAACTGGAATAACAAGGTTGTTTGTGACTTGTTCAGCCCTGTGCTGCTGCAGTATTTCACTTAAAACAAGGCAGTGAAATGGAGGTAAATTAACTTACTTGACTGTCTATCTTTAAACACACTGAGTGGGATTTATATTTGTGTACACTGCTCCTGGTCCATTGTTGTGCTCTGATGGGAAATTAACATTACCCATAAGACAAATGTTGATAACTCCTGGCTGTGAGAGATAAATGAGCCTACTCTGCCAGCAGCCATAAGAAAACCTTGTCTTGTGACAAACTGTTCTGCTCTATTTGTTCATAACACTAATATGAAAACTTTAAAATACACTAGCCATAACATTTAGTGTCTGATGTTCTGCCTTACCCCCAGCAGGTCTGAAGTTCTCCTAAGAGCGTCTTTATCCACATGAATGTGATGGCTCTCCATAGCTGAAACAACACAAGTATTTACTGATCTGCTGGACCTAATGTCATTGGTATGTTTACTACTAATGGAGAGTTATTATTACCAACCTGATTTGAATGTTAATTGAATATAGGCGGCTCTAGTCATTACTGTGATATTGCCTCTTAGTCACAGCCTAAACAAAGTCCAAGTATGAATGAAGTAGCAGCCAATACTGTATGTTTCTAATGCAGTCTAATATAAATATGTTTGCACTTAATTTTGGTTATATTCTATACGTTTCTTCATGACGAATGCATTGCATCAGGGTCAAAAAACACAAAAAATGTTATGTGGTATTTCTAAATGTGTGCTCAGTGTCTGCTGAAAGAAAAATAAATGCATAAATACATTTAAAGAGGAAGTGGATCCTCACCTGCTAGAACAGAGATCATGTTCAGCTCCATGTGTGTGTACAACTCCCACAGCCCCTGGCTCTGCACACACAAATTGTCAGGTCAGGAAATGTGTATGTACAGGCGTATGTGCATGTGTGTGCACATCAACTAACCTGTAGTTTAAAGCATAGCTCCATGTTAAGCCGGTAGAGCGAACAGAGACCTGAGATTACCTGAGAAACCTGAGAGTGAGGCAGACAAACAGAAAAAGTATCAGGACTTTGTGTTTACATAGAGTACAAACTATCTTAAAAGCCCTCTCTATCCTTTCAAGGATAGATTTGTGAATGTAAATTCCAGCCATTGTAATTAGGTCTGTCCCTCAATCGAGTGACCTCTGCACAGACAGCTGCATCCCTGCATCCACCATGCTGTCCTTCCACACAGTGAAACCCTTGCAGATACAAGAAATTGTTCTGGAGGTGAACCTCATGCCTTAACGGGAAAATTTTGGACTTGGATCCAAAAACTCACACTTAACTAACCTTCTTGGTACCCAGGGCAGGTGTTGGACAGGGTCTTTTGAGGTGCTTATTGAGAAGGTCGTGGAAACAGGAGGAGGGATTTGCAGGATCCAGTAGCCACCCTGACACCTGTGGGTCCTGGATATGACAGCCTGCCACTGGAGAGAGAGGACAGCTCTTTATGATATTGAGCAGTATTCTGTACTCTGTAATGTTCACTGATGAGAGATTAGAAACACACTTTTGGAGATTACAGCACACTGTGATTACTGAAATCCACTGTAATCAACATAATTCAAGCCGTCTACAGCTGCTGTTGTTTGTGAAGGATGGAAGTAGAAACTTTCCTCTGTACTGAGTTTTTGTTTTGTTGAAGAGCGTTTGTATTTTCACACCATGACTGCATGTGTGTGTTTCTATGCATAAATGTGCATTTATGTATGTGGGCTGTGCCTTGTTTCCAGCTGAGGTCTCGTCTGTAAAGGTGCAGAGCTGTACGAAGCAAATCCTTGGCTTTATAGCACACCACCAGTTGAGATCTTGATAGCACCTGTAGCAGGATGTCTCTATGGGACACACACACACACACACACACACACACTATATACTCCTGTTTTAACACCAAGCGAGTATAAAACACAAACATTGACAAGATATTTTTGATTATTGCAAAAGCACAAATGGATCGATTATAAACTCACACTTAAAATTCACACTCATCGTCTTATTAACTCTGTCATCTCTCATACAAACACTTGCATGCATGCGCACACACATACACACAGGCACACATGCACACACACGCACACACGCACACACAGACCTAGTAAAAAGCTCCTGGCTCTGGTGTGTGTGTTGCTGGGCCCATGCAGGTGTGTGCTCTAGTTTTAAGTAGACCAGACTGTCGCTTGGCCCGAGTGAGTCTTCTGGTGTGCTGCAGTCAAGACTGTTCTTCATCAGCACAAGGAGACCACACACTAGTGGAGTGAGCTTCTATATCAAGGATCAAAGAGGGAAATTAAAATGAGCAAACGAAGCAGTAAGCCACAGGAACTGTTCACACTAATCTTATAACAACCAGGACAGCTAGAGTTTTGTCTCCCTTTACAGATGCAAAGGGAAACTGAAACAGCTATTTCGACTTTCTTGATGTAGCTTGAACTTGTTTTTTCACCTTATTTCAAGCGTGTGGACGCTCCATATTAGTCCTCCAGCTCTGCTCACCTGTTCTGGGTCTAACTGAGTTGTTCCATCTTGGTACACCAAGGTTAGCACCAGCACCATGGCCTTCCCAGCCTTCTCAAGTATTTTCATCTTCTCATCTGGGTCCAGCTTCCCAGAATCCTTTACTCTGGGGTCAGATGTCAGTGTTGCAGTCAGACAGACAGCTTTGGACTGGTTCTGAGGTTCACCACCATTAGCCCCCTCATGGGACATCTTTGTTCCCTGGTCAGGCCTACATTTGGCCTGCTTGTGCTTGAGTGGTTGGCAGGTCATAGAAGATGGGGTCCGTGTATTCGTAGCTGATTCATGGCACATTTCTTCCATCTTCCTCTGCTGAATTTGTTGAGTTTGCTTTGGGTCATGTGGGTCTTTATGTACCTCTAAAACTATTCCTGTTTTATGTGAAGGAATGACAGGGATGGAAGTCTTGGCTCTCTTTAACTCATTGAATCCTCCTTCCCCTGCGTTTTCTTGGGAGTAATGAGGTGGCTCCCATTTTGGACGACGCCTGGTTTGGTAGATTTTAGGACGAAGGTGAGCATTTTGGTGCTGCAGTATTTCATGCTTCCTTTTTAAGGTGAAGGAGGGGATCAGGGGAGGATGATTTGAACGAGTTAGGGAAATAGGCAGGTTGATGGTTTCTAGTTTTTTGCTTGCTTTTATGGCAGTTGAGGCGAAGCCCTGTACCGAGGAGTTTTGGCCAGCAGCAAAAGTGCTTGTCGGGGCCAGTGCCACACTTGAGTTGCTCCCTGTGATACTTCCATTAGCATTCTACAGAACAGAAAAGGTGAACAGTGTGCGGTCAGGCAGGGACAAAGGAAACAGAGAGAACAGGAGAGGCAAGAATAGATTTAGAAGGACTTATTCTGCAGAAGGCACACAGAAACAGACTGTGTTAGTTTTGTTCAGTACAAAATAAAAAATCAATACAAAACAGCAATTCAGTTTAGAAAAGTCAGCAGAATGACATTAGATATTCTAGTTGCACATAATTAGCTTTAACACAGAGAAAAAAATGCATGCCTTATTGAACAACTCTCCTCATTCATGGTCTGACTCTAGTTGGATATATGGAATGAAAGCTGAGAAAGTGAACGGGTGAGCAGGTTGGTGAGCAAAAAAAATAAAATACAGAAGTAAAAATTGAAGCCAAACAAGCAGGATAAAGAATAAAGGAGGATGTGAAGAGGGGACTGTTGAACACATTCAGCCCTCAGCGCTGATTCCCAGACAAAAACATAGACAGTCAAGACACTGTCTGTCTGACAGCCTGCCTGAAGTAGTGTCACTCAGTCCCACTCGTTCATACTTATTTATTTTTGATGAAGAAAAAATCTGTGTCGCACGGACCACCATGAATATTTGACACTAACCACTTAGATTTGAATGGGTTCAAAAAACTCATCTGACAGATTACATGAATATGGCATTCGGTATATACGGCCTGTGCTGTACGTGTGTAATGTAATACGTGATATGTCGTACAGTGAGTATAGCACTGTGTGTTAAGCCCTGTGAGAGGTTCAGGTGGTAGAGGCCAAAATAAGTGATAAATATGGCTTGATTTGGAAGAAAAGTCCCATGTCCCAGAGAAGCCAGTGGAAACGTGGGAGTATGATATAAAGGTGAGGTGGTTAAACAATAATTAAACAAAAAAAATAAGTAAGAAACAAGATGGACAGAAATTTGAGTCGGATCTCTCAAAAGTACACCCTTACCGGGAGGTAACCCTCCAGCATCTTAAAAACATCTCCATTATTCATACCTGTAGCTCCCAACTCTACTTATGCAAAGGCACCGAGTGTGTGCACGTGCACTTGTGTTCTTTGAAATTTAGGTAAGAGACGTTGGGTATTTTGAGGATTTGCAGACCATGTGTGAGTTGGTGGATGCACACAGTTCTGTGCGGTTGTCGGCAGAGGCCTCGGTAGGTAGGAATTCCTGTGATTCAGCTCCCCAAGGAGAGTCTTCCGCATTTCCCTGTAAACACAACCCGTTTTCCTGCTGACAAAGTCATGAACCCCCCCAGAGTGCTGTGCTACAGGATATAGATAGAAAACTGAGGCAGGCCATGGCCCGTAGCCCAGTACTGGGTGGAGGAGAGTGTAAGAGAATGAATGAGGGGAGAGAGCGAGAGAGAGCGGACTGGTGTTTTTGCAGTTGATTGCAGCTACACATTGAAGGTCCTGCACGTCTTTCTCTTCTTCTTCTCCTCCATTTTTCAGCCTTTCCCAATTTTTGTCTCTCGCTGCATCCTTTCTCTGTCGCTCTTCCCACACCATCCCTCCATCTCTCCACCTCCCTTAATTGCTTTCTCACTGTTGTTCTCTCTCTCCTTTTTCTTCAATATGTATCGTGGACTACTTTGTCAGGACTTTTTTTTTATTTCACGACTCATTGGGGAGCTATCACTTGTCAGCGGGCTGCAATACTGCCGACGGCACCTCGTTTCGCACAAGCTCGATTGATTTCTATGTGCATCGGAGAAACAGAAGCCTAATCCTATTGAAAACAGCTATTTAAATTTCAGGACTTTTTGGTGTGTTGCTGCTGTACACACTGTTGCCTTTGCCTACAGGGATTAAGGAGGTAGAGTGGGAGACAGACAATAACAGGAAAAATAAAGACACATCAGTATTTCTGTATAAAAATACTAGTAAACAGAATTCAGCAAGTGAGGTCCACTTTGTCCCCAATTAAAGTGTCTAAGCAAAGGGAGTTTGTTAAATTGCAAAATTATTGTCATTATTATGAGACGATAAAGTTTGAAAATAGCCTCCAGTGAAGTCAAGCTGTCATATACAGTGGTAATATTTCAGACTTGTTCCATATAGACTCACTTGTATGTTGTCATGTTGCTGATGAAGAAAGGGAGCTCGAAACCTTGACCTTTTTGCCCTGTGCTCCTGCATCAGTGTAGGTGTTGAACAACTTTCTTTACCCGAGTCCTCTGCAGGGGAGGAGGTAAGAGCAATCTATCAGATCATCACTTCTCAGACACATCTGCAATCTATGAATCTGCTCCGTTTCGCATGCATGTGTTTGAGTAAGCATGTATGGGCGCTTACATGGTGTGTGTGTGTGTGTGTGAGACGTCAGCAGCGTGTGACAGGACAAGGTCAGCCAGCACTGGCTCGGATCAAACTAACATTTTGTTACAACTTGTGACTTGTTTGCATGTGTGCTGATGAGTGTGTTTTTTGTAGATGTCTATGCCTGCATGAGTTGACTCAGCATTGTCTCAGCAGCTGAGACTCAGGCTCCTTTCCTGCGGCTGTAATGTGAGCAGGCATCCAACATCTCAACATCAGTGCCGAGTTGCATCAGCACTGCTCTGTCATCGCAGCTGACAAAGAAAGATGGCTGAGAGCCACCGGCAAGAGTTTGATACCACCTGAAATACATGAGCATGCCCAGCACTGTTTTTCTAAACTAGTAACTGGCACCCAGAAATCCACACAGGTTTAATTTTAATTTATTGCTTCCTGTGAGAATTGTACACTCTGGACTGAGACTCCTCACCTCCTTATGAGATCATCAGGAGTAGAATCTTACTTTGAGTAGCGTGCTACATTAATATGGCTTGAGTTGTTTAAACACAACTAATGTCTAAGTGAATTCTTAATGTGGCTAGCCGATTATAAAAATAGATAGTCATGTATTCTTGAAGGGGCATTTACTCCTGCAGTTGGTTAAAGCACATAAGTATGAAAGTGTTCTAGCACTCTCTAGTGGTAAATGCTTTAAACTGCATATAAGTTAACAGAACAATCACAGTGAGGCTAAATCATTGTAAAATATACATAATCTGTAATCACAATCACCAAATTAGAAGATGAGATTCATGATAGCCTAATCTTGACATTATGATGATGATTTATGTGTATTTTCCGTCTTATTTTAAAAGCAAAAACTTCACACATAAACTGAAGGTATATGGATATTAGAAAAAACACCACAAGTTAAAGGTGGTTACCTAAAAGAAACCAAGAAGACATGACACAGTATTCTTACAAATGAGGCCCATCATGTACTTACCTGTATCTGTACACTCATCACTGTTCACAGGTGGCATCAGTGACTCATCTCTATCTCGCCCCCTCTCTCCTGATTCAGTGTGTCTTCCAGGTAACTCACTGGCTTCTCTATATTCTGTATGACACTGTTTTTCTCCTAGCTGGACATCAGAACAAACGTACAGTTCTGGCTCCATTTTATTGTCACTGCTTGTGTCAAATTCAATTCCGTCCTCTGTGCTTCTCTGCAGGTTATCAGCTGTGTTGTCACCCAGGACTAATTTGGTCTCACATTGCACCAGTGAGTATTCTGTGAGGTGCTGAACGTCCTGAGAGTTCTCAGCTTGGCAGTGGCTCACCTTGTGGTCTGCCCTTTCTGAAGATATTGAGATCTTTTTTGGACTGACAGCATGACATCCCACTGATATTCCTTTATTCTCACTGCCAGGTGGACATTCAGCTTCTTTGATTTCAGGTGAATGAACCCTGTACTCAAAGTTTTTCTCTTGTCTCTCTCCAATCTTTTCTTCTTCTGTACTGTAGTCAAAGATACCTGTTGTAGATAACAATTTCAAATTCCTTTCTAGACTAGTGTGCTTACTGAATCCCAAGAGCTGAACCCCTCCAATTCGATTGGTCAGTCCTTTTTCATTTAGCAGTGTTGCATCTCTATGTCCTCTCCCTTTCCAGGAATTTCCATTTATTGTATCCTGAATGTCACGCTCTATGTTTAACATTTGTCCTGTACCTGCCTCAGTCATACTTTCTGAGCACGTCTCCTGTCTTGTTACAGAGCCACTGAGAAGTACACATATCCTTCCAGTTTTGATCATTTCAGACTCTGGTTGCTGGGATAGTGTCCCTCCATTTTCTCCTCCACTAGTGGCCTCTTCGGTGGGGTTGGATAGAGGACGCTTCATTTTAGTTTGTCTGTCTTCAAGTTCATTTCTGCGGATGTTCCAGCTCTCTGTCACTTCCTTTTCTTCCTGTGTGCCTGAATTTCCGTTATCTGTCTTTTCATCTATTTTAAGGCAGGGTGAAACTGGGTGACAAGCCATAGAAGGCTGCTCTTCATGGGTATTAGGGTGCTCTGTTGCAGGGAACAATACCTCATTAGGAACCTCGTCGTCTGGAGAAGGAGCGTGGATGAAACACGGCCTGATTTCATCTGCGGATCTATGAGAATGAAAAGACAGACTGTGCTAAATTTATAACCCATGATTTTTACTGAAAAAAAAAACAGCAACAGAATATCATAAACACACGCCAAACTTCATAGTGCTTTTCTTTGTGTGATCCAGTTATATAAGTAAGGGTAATTACCAAAACAGCAAAACGTTCTTTTAACCCCTGAGAATTTCTGAATACATGAAATATTCTCAATCATGTTATAAGTATACATATATTAAGCACTAAACTATGATAATAACCATTAAATACTATCCTTGCTCCCCTTGCTACTTACTTTCTCCATGGTGCAGCTTGATGTTCAAAAAGTCTCTCTGGTATTTGAAAGGACAGGGCGTCTCCGTGGGAGAACGATGCTGCTGTCTCAGTCACCTCATGCTGAGTTGAAGACAGAGAGTGGCTGGACTGGTAAGCAGGGGGTTCGGAGTACTTTCTGTGGGAATAAATCTGTGAGGACTGATAATAGGCTTCGGTCTGGGACGCCTGCCTTTGGAGTGAAGAATCCCAGAGAGAGGAGGAACAGGAGGCCATGGACAGCAGGGAGCAATCTGGTGTCTGCGAGGACTGATAGCAGGCTGAAGTCTGAGAACTCTGCCAATAGTTGGAGGAGTCATTGTAGGAGGTGGGAAAGGAGGACATCTGGGGCCTGAACCAAAACATTGGCAAAAGATATCTTTCACCTGTCCTGTTTTATACTTGCATTCAGCACATTTAGGATTAAAATATGCTATTGCATGAGTATAGAAAACCATGCCACATTTATAAACATAATCAGCTACTACACAGCAGTCCAACCCACACAATTACACCTACCATGGTTCAAATTCCAGTACGAGGTTATTCTGCCCGTTTTTATTAATATACTGTATTAAACCGCTGACATCACCGTGTAGGCTGAGATGATCCTGCACCAATCTGCTAAGGTAAATAACGTCATTCTGACTCCAGAATGATATTCACAAAACAGACGCGCCAACTAAACACAAGTGCATGTTTTCATATCTGTGTGTAGCCTCTACTTAAGCTATCTTACCGGTCTGTGTCTCTGCTCTGCTCCTGACTCATGCTCCAGCTGCTCTGAGCCAAAAGCTCCCCCCGGCTGCCATGATACCTCTCCATTACTACGTACACAACCAAGGAGAAAACAATTCACTGACCGAGAACAACTGTGATATTAAATATATGAAATCTATCTATCTATATAAAGTATTAAATAATGTATCAGCAAAAATATAGAAAACTAGTCTGACTTGTCAATTCTAAATCACATCTCCTCATTTTACACTTAAATACACTGGATTTCATGTCGTAGAAACCAGGCTTGATAATTAAAGCCAACGTGAGTTCGTTCAAGCAGTACTGTACGGCAATGTGATTTATCAAGCAGGCATGTTTTGTTCAATCACTTAACTATGAAACACCTACAAAAAGCTAAAAATAACACAGTATCCTAGAGCAACACTCAACACTTGCTACCAATACTTTACGATCAGTGCAACAGTTACTTAGCTACAATACTGCTTTCAAAAATGGCAATTAAAAAAGAAAGAAAAAGAAAAATATTAATTGAGAAAGGGCAAAAATGTCTGAGGAAGGGGAATGGCTGGCAAAGAGAGACAAAAAATAACGAGCAGTGACATGAGTAACACTTGGTTGCTTTGATACAGCCTGTTGAGCAGTTTAAAAACAGAAATGGCATAAACATTGATTAAGAACTTCTGACTTTATATGAAGTCCCTTGATTTTTTTTTGGTCACAATATGATGCAACAAGCTTAAGTAATTTTTTTATGCTTTTGCCCTGACTGACTTTGGTTGTGATTGGTATTGTTGTGGTTGCGTCTGGCTGCATGTCGACTCTGGGCCCGCAGAACAGCCAGGATCTTCTGAGCCGCCTGGGACAGAGGTCCTGAGTACAACCTGGTGCCAGACCGATCCATCTCCTCCCTGTCAACAGCGCCTGCTACTATTTCTCTCTACCTGAGGATCTTTGACTCTTCAACTGTAAATAACCTGAACAGAACAAGGGGAGAGTTAGATCAGTTACACACAGATCTGGTTTAATCTGAGAAACCTACTGATCAGGGTCTTTTGCATCAGACTATAACATGTATGCTGGTAACATCCAGAAAAAGACTTCAATAGTGAAAAAAAAAACATAATTATCATTCATTAAACTTCACATAGATAACATTTTCTTTATTTATCAGATGAGTTAAGGCAAAAAGGAAACAAGGGCATTTCAGAACATCACAAGACAGAAAAACTTAACACTTAACTCTAAAATTCTTCTCTGATTAGTTTATGTAAAAATTGTTTGAAATAAACACACTTATATGTTACATCTCAGCACTGCTCTTACACAACCAAAACTCTCTCCAAACTGAGTGCTCTCCCAAAGATAAGTCAATGAAGACTCAAGGGATTGACCTCCAGCTCCTGCACAACCAAGTGAGGGTCCAGATTTTGAGTAGTGTCACACTTTGTACCAGAGCATGGCTTAGTTAGCAAAGCTCCTACACTGAAAGCACAGAATGTACTGATCAGATCTCTTCAAACCACAGAACACAAGTTGAATCCCTTGGCAGAGAAGTTGCACATTGGGTTTTAGCTGGCTATAAGCGCTCCTCATTCATTCTGGCAGGTTTTACGGCTGCCCTCTCTCCGCGGCCATTTTGCCCTCTAGATCCTCCACAACTTTCTGAAGCAACCGTGCATCCAAGTGAAAGTAGATGTATAATTCCCTCTCTCGCCTGAGGAGGGCATTGCGCTCCAGCTGAGAACGCTTGGCTTTAACCTCCCCCATGATTTCTTGCATTACGTGCTGCAAACTCTGCAGCTGAGCCTCTGCTTCCACCAGCTTCGATGTCAGCTCCTGTAGAGACAAAGGAAGAGGGATGAGAAAAGAACAAAGAACTATGAAACAACTAAAGCCCAGTTTTAACAACTATAAACATCAAACATAACTAGTTGTACAAATAAGAATTTATTTACTAGAGAATATTTCAGTCTTCAATAAAAAAAACATTAATATGAAGTAAAATCAGTTAAGTTAAATCATTAGGTGGCATGGTGGTTATTGTTATGTTATTTGTATTAAGTTTATCCATCGAGGGGCTCCATGTTTTAAAATATTATTTTAAATATTATCGCTGTCTATTACTGTGGCATGACAAAACAACAAAACTCAACATAAATTTCTATGTCCTATCTTATAAAAGCATATGTACAACTAAAGTTGAATTGTTGAAACTGACAACTCATCTCTGATATTTAACCAAAAAATAAAGCTCGTTACAACTTCTCAGAGCCTAAAGTGACATCTGCAAATTGCTTGTTTTGTCCACCCAACAGTCTGAAGCCCAAAGATATTTAATTTACTGTCATATGTGGCAAAGAAAAACAGCACAACATTTGCTTGACAAATGACTGAAAAGATTAATCAATTATCAAAACAGTTGTTTTCTTTTAATAGAATTAACAAATAATTATCATCCAAACATAAGCTGTTTCTATTAAAGAAAATACCATTGTGCATGTGAGAGGAATGTCTGAAAACTATTCACTCAACAACAGTGAGAGATTGAGAAACAAAACCTGAATAGCAGGTAAATACATCACTGTTCCTGATACTAAGATTGTCGCTTGGCATGTCAAGCTTGAGCTATTTATCATGCAGTGCTTTTACACCCAACCTGTGTGTCCTGACATCGCGATATATATATGAAAAATGTGGAAAGAACAAAACATATTGTGCTACCAGCTTCCCCTCACCAATAGTGACGAATGATTCAAAAATCAACTGACTCACATTAATGATTGCTTCTGAAACATACTCTGTATGGTTGACTGAGATGACTGTGCATAAGATAAAAAGGAAACAAGCCCACCTGTGCATTGGGACAGAGCAGCTCCTGGTCAGTCATGGCCATTGGACGTACCTGCGGCTCTAAGACCAGCTGCTGGAGCTCTGTATACATTGCCCTGTGGAGCGCCTCACAGTCGCCATTAAGACGAGCAGCTGTGTAGTCTTGCTCGCGGCCAGCACCAGCTAAGGCATCTCGGGTCACCTGGAGGTTGCCTGCGAGGTCATGAGCAGCCTGGTCCAGTGCTTCATATGTCCGAAAAGGCTCTGATCGAATGTGGTCTGAATCATGGTCAAGGATCTGGAGCAGTCTGAGGAAAAAAAATGCATACAACAATGAATTATATTTCAAAGTGAGGCAGCCTCTATTTAAGGAAGAACAAAGAGTGCCATGGACACAAAGCAGCCTAGATAGCACCACAGTATCGCGGAGGAGGTAAGTGAATAATCCTTTTCCTGTGCATTAACCATAAAGAAGAGCAGGATAACTGATTATAATACCATAAGGTTTACTAGTATAAAAAGGCTACAAATCATTTATAACACACATGCAACTAAAACGCTGAGAATGAGGATAAACTCATTTTAGAAAGAGCAGTTTCAGCAGTAAAACAGGACTTAAGTACATAAAGCTTGAGTCTTCTTACCTGCTGAAGGCTGCATCCTTGGCGCTGATAATAGGGTTAGGCCTGGGGTTGATAGCCAGGTCCGGGTGGGCCAGGGACTCGATTCTGAGGGTTGCTTCTTCACCTTCCTTGACCAGTCTGCTGTTAACTTCTCCCAGCTGCTTAAGACACGTCCTCCACCTCCTCAACTCCACCTCCTGAGCCAGGTGCACTAAGTCAAAGGACGCCTTCTGGCGGAGTAAGTAGTCTCGTATCTGGAAAGAAAATGCACATGTCCTTTTACTTTGGCTGCTGATTCACTTTCCACATTGTCTAACAGTGACAGTTATGTGGTAGTTCGATGCCTTAAGCATAATTCTGACAGTACATATGGCTGATGATTGACACAGTAATCAAAAACATGATTTATTATTATATAGATCTATTCAGTAAGACAGTCACTCATAAAATTAGAGTAGAGAAGGCACTATCTCCATCGTTGAACAGAGGACAAAGGTAACATTCTCGTGTTTTAGAGCAAGAGATCTGAATGTGTGAATTCAACAACTAACCTGATCCTGTCTGGAAGTGTAGTAGTCCTGCCTGGCCAGTTGCAGGGCCAGGTCTCCCTTAACCACCGGCACATTGAGCAGCCTGGCTGACTCCCTAAGCACAGCAGGTACTGGTCCATGGAGCAGAGCCTCCAGTTCAGCCTCCACTATCTGCAGCTCTTTCCTTGACACAACCTCACGGACATGCAGTGAGGAGGAGGTGGAAATGCTCTGGAAGAGTGAAGAGATACATACGAAGGAGCTCTTAAGAGAGGAAGCCAGAAGAGTAATAACTGAATACACAATTAGAACAGTGATACTGTTTGCAAAAGACATATATATATATATAGCATATAGTGAATGCCGGCTTTACCTTGGTATGAGAGGACTTCTCAGACAGCCAGTCCAACCCAGCCTTGACACTCTTCTCTTCTGCTGTGGCCTGCATCAGTTGGTGCTGGGCCACGATATGAGACCACTGAAGTCTGGCCATCTCAGTCCTCCTGCGCTCCACCACTCGCTCTTCCCTGTCTCTTCCTTTGTGCTCATTCTCTTCCTCCTCTCTATCTTCACAAGAACTGAGTTCAAGGACCTGGAAGCGCTCAGAGCAAGAAGTCTCAACAATGTCAGAGATGCCCTGGAAGAAATGTTTCTGAGTGAAGGCAGTCAGTGATTTAGTGTTCAGCTCCTCCTGATGCAGATAGGGACCCAAGGACAGTTGAGAAAGGAGGACAGAGGGACTTTTGGAGACAGAAAGGTTTGATGGGGCCACAGTTTCTCCTTTTCCTTTTTGCTTGGCTTCTGGCAGAACTGGGAGATGTGAGGCAAGATTGTTCACCACATCTTTTAGGGTTTGCAACAGAGCATTGGTGTCAGCATTCTCAGCTCCAATGGAAGCACTGGTCTCCTTTAGCTGACATGCAGCGCTCTCCAGTTCTGCAGTAAGTCGTAGGTCAACATCTGCACGGGAGGTGGCAACAACCTGCAACTTGTTATAGCGTCGTTGCTTCAGCTCTTTCTCTTTACGCAGTGCCTGAAGCTCTGCCTCCAAATCCTCAATGGCTACATCCCCCTCAGATGAAAACACAGAAGATGAAGATGAAGAAGATGACCCTAAGATGTTTGCACTGCTCCCATCTGAAGGTCCAATGGTTTTTAGGACCTCGCCCAAGGCTGCTTCATCGAGGAGTGGTTTGCCAGACTTTCGTAGCTCCTGAAAAGCACGCGCCTCCTCCGTGGTGAGAACATTGCTCCGGTTGAGGGTCCGACAGACAAAGCGCAAGAAGTGAAGGTTCTCCGGGGCACAGTCAAACAGCCAGTCAAACTCAGACGCCTTCAGTGATGATGCACCAGGATAACCTAGACGGCCCAGGGCCTCCACAAACTGGCCACCATCTAACATGGTGGTTCAGCACTCTTTGCCCTCCTTTTTATTGTGCTAGTCAAGTCACACAGCAGCACAATGGTGAATATGGAGGACTAGGTGAAGACGAACACAAAAGAGAGTGAGTGCAAACATAACAAAGCATATTCTCGCTGCCTGGTGTCTAACCAAACCAAAACTTCAAGCTACTAAAGCAGTTGCCCAGTCAAAAGCACAACTAAACAAGAAGCAGCAGCCACAAATGATCTAACAACAGAAATGACCATGACACTCAAACAAAGGCCACTAGATACACACAAAAACTTACACCTTTAGCTCATGAACACTCATTCGCAGATAAGACAAGATAACATAAGATCAACTTTATTAATCCCCAGCTGGGGAATTTCAGTGTTGCAGGCAGCATAAGTTGATATAGTAATAGCAAAGACAATGGAAAAATAAAATATACAAAATAAGAAGTTGACTATATACATATGCACATTTTATACAAAAGACTATAAAAATATTGCAAATAGAAAGTATTGAGAAATATTGAAAAATTGCACAAGGAGTGAGGTAAAAATTTCTCATGGTTGTTATGTATAAGTTAA
This sequence comes from Chelmon rostratus, assembly GCF_017976325.1. Lineage (NCBI taxonomy): Eukaryota > Metazoa > Chordata > Actinopteri > Chaetodontiformes > Chaetodontidae > Chelmon > Chelmon rostratus. The sequence continues at coordinate 12,966,044 of NC_055680.1, read as the reverse complement.
GTGAACTGAACATGAATAGAAATGGTTAAGTAATACTTTTTCCAGCAGTATGAACCTTCATCTTTTCTAAGAGTCAATCATTTTAATCACTTTATATTGTTTTATAATGCTCTTGTCTTTAGATTGACTAATGTCAGCTGTTATGTAACTGTTATGGTTGTGCCATGCCTATGGAACAGAACTTGATAAGGATGGGTGGCCAGGTTGGTTGATACTATGGATGTCCCAAGTTGTATAATCTGGATAAGGAATAACTCAGGCATTCAAAAATCTTATGAGCTATATGATCCACATCTACTCAGCTTTATTTTGTTTAAGGTAACCCAGCGGTTAAAAATACCCTATTGCAAACTGGAACCATTTCCTGACACAAATAAAGTGTAGTACGATGTGTTTCTGATATATTGTCCACCACCTTCATGTCAGTGAGGGTGGGCTAAATATTACACTCAGTATAACGCTACACAATTCAACAGCACCACTACAAACAACAGCATCCAAAATGACAAAATCAGTACTGTAAAACAATTTAAAAAACCGAACATTAGTCTAGAGATATGTCTTACAACGAACGTAACAACTTAAAAGCAGCTAAAGCTTTATCACAATTAATGTTACATTAACATTAGCTACAGACGCCTCTGAAACTTTGCCACATCTAGAGACGCAGTTTAGTTAAGGTAAACGTCGCTAACAGACGGATTTAACAACTTGAAACAGTTGGTAGTGTTTTCGTAAAAAAAAAAGCTGATTGATTAATTATAACTGTGATTTAGTTAGGCTGAAAAGGTGCAAATATTCGCTTCCATAATCTGGTGGAGGTATCATTACGCTGTTGTGTTTAGCACGCAAGCAGATCCGTGACAACAGCAAAGTTAAGTTAGCTAGCTCGTAAACAGTTGTGGCAATTGCACGAGCCAGTTATTAGCTACAACGTATATCTAGCCTGCAAACAACTATTGCTCTTGTCAGTCGTGCCGAAAATCATTCGTATGTTATCTTAGCGAAAAAGTCAAATTTGGAAACAAAGTGTCGCTATACTTACTTTCAATTTTACTCAGGAACTCCGTTAGCATAGCGCCCTAGCCAGTCTGCCCGCGCTAAACATCCAAACTAACTGCACGTCCGCACGCAGGGACAACGTGACGTACTCCGTCATACGTGGCAGGCTGCGTTCAACTTTCAACCAATCAAATTGAACGCTTGAGGCTTGACTCCCGCCTTCACTCCTCCCATGCTTGCAATAACTCGCTGCCGCTTGCTTTTTCAGTCAGTGAGGTAACTTCATTCAGCCATTTCTTTGTGGAGAACGACGACTGGTAAGTTAAATTAGTAAGGCTGATGGGGCTATATATAATGTAACATGCTCAAATGAACAAGATTACCTGCTATTGTAGGAGAGCGGGCGTCAGTAACTATATGGCAGACTGGCAGTCCACAGCAAGAGTTCACTTCTCACTTAAGAGTTTACAATTTTATGCAGTTTGCTTTTTCGAACCTTAACAGGTAGTTAACTTTATATTAACATTATCACATACCACTCATGTACTCTTACTGTCTTCTTCAGATGTATTAAGTGCATTATCATCATAATGATAGTAATGATAATGATAGATCATAGTGATGTGGTTGAATTGCACAACCTGAAAATTATTGGGGTTGTTTCCTCTATCTACAGCTATCATTATTATTATGCTGAGTTGTATTATCTTTCTCAATTTTCAGAGAGATCAGAATTCACTTCATTCACCCAAGCAAGCAATCATGGTCCAAGCAAAGACGTGGATTCTGACCAAGCACTTTGACGGCTTCCCAAAGGACAGCAACTTTAAGCTGAAGGTGGAGGACCTCCCTGAGCCCAAAAATGGGGGTAAGATGATTTTCATCTCTTAATTCTCTATACATCGGCTTAATTTTGTCTCAGACATTAATCACCAAGCACTTTAAATGAGTCAGTGTTTGCTTGAGTCCCACACAGAAGAGGAAAACGTCTGCTGTGTAAGTGTACATTTATTTAAACACTGTTGGTTTGCACGCCTTTTGTTTCAGAGGTGCTTTTGGAAGCTGTGTTTCTCAGCGTCGACCCATACATGAGGTGAGTACGATCACGCGTCTGAAAGAAGAAAAACATTCTGAATAATTATTGTGAACAATCTATTTAACGCTACAAAATCGTCCAGGAATCCAAAAATGCAAATAAAATGTATTGTTTGTCTCTTCAGGCCGTTCAGTCGTCTTAGCATGAAAGAAGGTGATGTAATGATAGGAGGTCAAGTAGCCAAGTAAGGAACTTAAACACGCCTACACACACAAATACACACACACAGGCATGTCTTTTATCTGTCATGATGTGCTGTGCATGCCTGACGTTTACTGAAACAGAACTCTTCTGCACCTGCTATTAATTACTGAAGCCTTTGATTCACAGAAAGCAAGAACAGACAACTGAAATGTTCTTGGCTGAGTGTTCAGACACTCAGTCTGTTTCAGTGCTGATAAACATGCAGAGTAAATCAGTCATTTACCAAAGAGCCTCAATATAAGCTGTTCGAAACCCACATGTTATGTATTTTCTTTGCTTTGTTGTTAACCAAAGTGCTTAAAACTTATCTGCCACATGGTTCGACTATATATTATCTAGACAGTTTTGTGTTGTGTTTGTATGCCATTCACATGGCATAAGTAGCAGTAGTAGCCAAGTGACACACTGCACTCAGATGGGAACAGGTGAGAATCACTCGATTGGCAGATGCTTTATTTCCTCATCTGCTCTTGTGTTGCTTTGTTTTTCTGCAGAGTGATCCAAAGTAAAAACCCAGCATTCCCCGTGGGAAGCCATGTTGTTGGTAACTGCGGCTGGAGAACCCACACAGTCTGCGATGGTACGGGCCTCATTCCCATCATGCCCGACTGGCCGAAAGACGTGTCGTTGTCCCTGGCTCTGGGTATCATGGGCATGCCAGGGTAAGACAGATGTTTGGCTGCATGTATGGGTGGAAGTGGAGTGCGGTGGAGTTCAAGACGTAAAAATCCAATTAATCTTCTCATAGGCAATTTACTGTGACTTGTTTTTCTACCACTCAGCCTGACAGACACGAAGCTGAATCATCATGACAAAGCAAATGTACAAAAAAAAATCTGGTTCAATAAAAAGTTATGGCTGCATGACATAATCTCTTTAACAAATAAAAGTTATCTATAAGTGTGAGTAGCATTGGCATCGGCTTGGGCTACTCCCATGTGTCATTGTGACTTGAATTACTGATTAATCTCTTTCTCTGCACTTACTGAAATAAGAACAACATCACATTATAAGATACACCACAATAAAATTTTCTAAAATACTTTGTAGCATATTTTCTCTAAAGTCATGAGTGTTTCGACAGTTCACCCAGAACACAAAGAAGCACTTAATGAACGGACCAGGAGACAAACTTTTACATTACTATATTCATGCATCATTCATTGGTGGCGACAGACTGAAAATGGCAACACCCAACAGCGTCAAGTTATTCCGGTGTAAAGGTATGCAAATTGTTACATCACTGATTACCTTTATTATTATCTTTATTATAGAATGCGTTGCAATACACTATACTGAATCAAAACAAGCAATTCATTTATTGTGAATCTTCACAGAGTTAAAAAAAAAATTTAATTGGAGCTTATTTAATTGTGTCACGGGCACAGGACCCCATCATTTCAATGCTGCGTACAGTTGCCATTGATTTCATGAACTCGCCTAAAAACAACACTTTTATTTTTTAAAGCAGAGTACAATAACTTCTGAAAGTGAATAGCTATCCCTCCTTGAGTAAACATTAGATAAAACAGCTAATTTCACTGCTTATGTTTAAAGTAAATAAAAGAGAGAGTTTCCTAGTGTAGCAGAACAGCTGAGTTTTGTCCTCCTTTGGGAAAATAAATGGGGAAGGTTCTGGAATTTTGTTTTTCTGGAAGCAATTATAAAGAGTTTTACATTAGGAAGGTCCCAGAGGCTCCTCATGCCCTCACGCTGTTCAGGGTCTGATTTCACTCTTTCTTGTCCTCTCCAGACTGACGGCTCTGTACGGGATCGAAGAAGTCTTGGGGCTCAAGAAGGGCGAGACCATTCTGGTGAACGCAGCAGCGGGGGCGGTGGGCTCCGTGGTGGGCCAGATTGCCAAGATCAAGGGCTGTAAGGTGGTGGGGTCTGCAGGGTCCGATGCCAAGGTGGCTTTCATCAAAGAGCTGGGCTTTGACGAGGCCTTCAACTACAAGACTGTTGGTTCCCTGGAGGAGGCACTGAAGAAGGCTTCTCCAGAGGGATATGACTGCTTCTTTGAAAACGTAAGCAATGATGGTGTAGCTCCAAGCCTGTAAAGTCCTCCTTTACATGGTTATTGCACTCCCAAATGTGGGCAGTTGAGTGTTTCAGCTTTTTTTTACAGTGTTCAAAACATCATTATTGCTGTTCTTTTCTTGATTTTAGGTGGGAGGCCCTTTTTTCACTGCTGCTGTGCAACAGATGAAGACCTTCGGAAGAATTGCTGTGTGTGGAGGTATTGCGACGTACAATGACGCTACGCCCCAAACAGGTGAGTACTTCCCTGCTTTCATTTTCTACATCAGTAGTCCTGCTATTTTTCTCCACTTTAACTCGATACCTGCCACAATATTTAAATGCAATTTAATCCTTTACAACTTCACATGTTCAGATGATCTTATGTTTTTTCACTAGAGGGCGATATTGTGTCACTGAAATACTTTTTTTTTCAATCACCCACCACCTCTTAGGCCCATACCCCCACCTCATCATGATCTTGAAGGAGCTTAAGATGGAGGGCTTCATGCAGAGCAGGTGGAATCACAAGAACGAAGAGTCCCTCAAGAGGATGATGGGGTGGTTGAAAGAGGTTAGTGACTGGAAGAGGATTTATTATGACGCTGGTGCTAATTCTGAATTTTTATGTGTATGTTCAGTCAAGATTTAATGTCAGTTAGCAGGGCTGAACTTGTTCTCTGCTTCAGTACAATGTTTATGATTGATTCATTCTGCATCTGCAGGGCAAACTGCAGAGTCGGGAGCACATCACAAAAGGCTTTGAAAACATGCCAGCCGCCTTTATGGGGATACTGCGGGGAGAGAACATCGGCAAGGCTGTCATCGCAGTCTGATGTGGAAACGCAGAATCAGTGGAGAAGAATCAGTAGCTCCTATAAAAATAATCAGTATTATTAATAATTAACACATAATTACAGCATTCATAAATGAAGGACTGAGCAATAGACACAACTACTAGCTAACTGCTAACTCAGCTACTTTCACACCGACATGATGCTCATGTAGCTCAGAAGAATATCTTTGTGATCACAATGACAAATTCCGGCTGTTAAATTCAATCTTTAGAATTCGGATGGCGTTACGGAACTGAGCCATCCTACTAGGTTTGGATTTTCAGTCACTTTCAGTTTTGTTTGAAATGCATTTAAAAAATAAAGTCAAAATAAAACAAATGGACAGTTTTGGAGACGTACATTTGAGCATTTCTTCCTCATATGCGGCTTCATGTTGGTAACATGGTCAAGCAAGTACTGTTGCGCTTCCTGACAATTTTAACTGACTTTCAAAGTTTACATATTTGGGAGAGACCGGACTGCTGTGGGAAATCAGGCCGTTTTACTAAGAAGGAAGAAAAAATATTCTTTTTTACATTTGAGGACAACAGGAAAAGGAAACTACTGAAGATGTATACTCCTTTCAATCCTAAAATGAGTAGAATCTAGATAATACAGCAGGCACTGTTAGCTCCTGTAGCCAAGTGCAGCTTTTTGTTTGATCAGAAAATAGGCAGTATTTTTAGACACTAATTTGAATTTCATAAGGTTATGGTGGTGACAAGAGCCCTGGCTCCATGGTTACATACGCTGCTGTTAGTCCAGGAGAATAGCGCGAGGTTTACCCACTTTGCTGGATATGTGTGGAATCTGGACACCTGCATGAGTATGAGTTTTTATGGCATATACTGCCAGTTTAACAAAGTCAGAGGCCCCAAATGACTGAATGAATGTCAAAACTGCACTTACCATTAATGTGACTCTGGAGCATGGCTTACTGCTCAAGTGACCAAAATAATGCTTTGCTGCTGGAAAAATTGTTTCATTTCCACCAAATTAATTGCTGGTCTGATTACTGGCCTGTGTTAGTATTTAAGCACTTGGAAAGCTATGCCAAGCCATGTCATTACTGGTGTAGGAACCAAAACAGCCACAATATGAGTTTTTTTCAGCATGATAAACCATGCAGGTGTGCAAATGTTTATCCTTCTATAGCAAAGTGGGTGAGGGTGACTGTTAGTAGGAATTCTGTAAAACTGCAGCATTAGATTCTTGAAATCTAAAAGTATCAAAATATTGGGCTTACTTTTTTTAATGTAGTTGGTGTAAAAGCATCATAAAATGCTTGTTACATAGCTTGTTAAAATCACTACACTGTCAAAAGCATTTATTGCACAAGAAATCTATAAATTAAATTAATTTATAAATTAAAAGGCTGGGGGGAAAAAAACTATATCGATGACGTAATGACGGCAAACCACGTATGTGACGTTGCGTAGCGGTACCAGCGCGCTACAATTGAGCTGCGCTGACTCAGTCGTTTACGGTAAACCAAGAATTTGTCAAGTCATTGTGACTTGAATTACTGATTAACCTCATTCTATGCCCTTACTGAAATAAGAACAACATCAGATTATGAGGTACACCACAATAAGTAATCCTATAAGATAATATATTTTTTTATCAAAACACTGATAATCAGAAATCGCCCAAATAATTAGTCTAAAGCCTACTTTTTAGCATGTTTTCTGTAAAGGCATGAGTATTTTTATATCGACAGTTCACCCAAAACACGTAGAAGCACTTAATGAAGGGACCGGGAGACAAAATTTTACGTTACGTTATGTCCATTCATCATTCATTGGCGGCGACGGACTGAAAATGGAAACGCCCAGCAGCGTCAAGTCATTTCGGTGTAAAGGTGCGAAAACGCAAAATGTCACATCACCGATAACCTTCAAAATAAACGTCTTTATCATTGAAGGCTTTGCAATACATAATACTGAATCAAAACCAACAATGCATTTATTGTGAATCTTCACAGAATTTATAAAATAAAATGATTGAAGCTTATTTAATTATGTCACGGGCACAGAACCCCATCCTTTCAATGCTGAGTACAGTTGCCATTTCTTTCATGAACTCGCCTGAGAACGACGCTTTTATTTTTTAAAGCAGGGTACAATAACTTCCGCTATAGTTATTAGGATGGAGAGTAGCTTGATGCAGCTCGAATAAAACCGCTGCGTGTCCATTGAAAGCAGGGCATTCCCGAACCGAGCTGCAGGTACTACGTACAGAAACACGTCCATTCAACTGGTACCATGATCATCGAAGTGGAATCTTTGGTAAGTGGTATTCTGCTCATTTTCTTAACTCTATTGTTTACGGTTGTTAGAAGCCGCCATTGTAACACGTCAATAACGTTAGCTATTTTTAGCTCCATAGCGTTAGGCGCTGTGATGCTTCCATCTACCGTGGCGCCGCGCGCCGGTTTCTTCCTCTCGTGACCCATTCTCCACTCGAGGACCGTGTATTTTCGAGGGTTTTCTACATTATTTCATTTACAAAGATGAGCCTTAAGCTACTTAAAACCCCTCTGATCACGACACAACATCCCTACTAATGCTCGTTTAATGTGAAGGGGTGATTCAGCATGAATAACGTTAGGCTTATGTCACGAGCCGCCACCATGTGTGCCGCCGTGGACTTACGCCGTCTCGCAGAGAGGTGGGCAGACGACTAATTTAGCGTCCATAACGTTTGGCTGCGCTAGAAATGCTTCTTGGAGCGGGGGCCTGAGGCGTTTACTTATGGAAACAACATAGTATAATGTTGTCGGTAGCTGTGAATGGGGCTGGACTGTTGCATGATAGCCGCGGGTACAGATGCTAAAGCTCTAACAGCTCGCGGCTAACGTTAACGCTCGTGCATAATGTTGGCTAGAGGGCCAGCAGCAGGGTGGCCCGGTGTGGGCGGTAATTATTCTATTACAAAGCACCTAAATAATATATAAAGTTTACTGCCGTGACCGCATGCGATTGCCCCATATACGACTGGCCACAAAACCGTTGATGTACTGCTTTTTATAGATACTGTACAACCGGTATATAAAAAGTGGCAAAGGTTACCTTATTACGTCGTTTAATCGTGAACCAGCAGAGTCCTCCTAATCTAGTTCAGGTTCGTGGCTAACCTGAAAAAGTTGTGGTATTGCAAGGTGTTTTCTATAACAGTCGTTCTGTGTATATGAACCGTGCTGGCTCTGGGCCTGCATTGTCTTTTTGATAAAGCTGCAACAGATTCATCAGGTAGCTGTCTGCTAATGATGATCGATTAATCGGGTTGAGTCATTTTTTTTAAAGAATAAAGAGTCTAAATCCTCTGATTCCAGCTGCTTAAATGGGACAATTTTGTGGTTTCTTCACTCCTCCATGACAGTAAACTGATTATCTTTGGGTTGTGGACAAAATAGGACATTTGAGGACGTAATCTTGGGCTTTGGGAGACACTGATCAATATTTTAGCCATTTTCTGACATTATAGAGGCCAAGCAATTAATGGTTTGATCGAGAAAGTCATCAACAGGTTAATCAGCCATTAAAGTAATCGTTGGTTGCAGACCTACTTTTTAACTGACTGCTAGTTTCTCAAATCGTTTTTAAAGCCTAGAATTACAGCTTTAGTTCAAAGGTTATAGATTATGGGACATGATGAAACTCCACTATTTAAATCATCCAGCTATAAAGAAATGGAGTCCTCAGATGAGGAACAGTAATGCTACAGGTGTCTTTGTATACAGGGAAAACAAAAGAAGCAGTGCTGGAAATACAGTATGGAGACAGGAGGTGAACTGCAGCTTTAAGTTCTGTAAATGAGCCGCCTTTTGTTTGAGGCCTGTCATGGTCTGGTTGTCATTTCTGCCTTTTGCAAACACTGAAAGTGAAAGCTTTGAAGTGAGATGAAGGAAATGTTGGCCTTTAAATATGCAGTGACAGCAGCCAGTGACCCGCAGACCACACCAGTAACTCATGAGGAAAACAAATTGCTCGTCAACAACTTTCCAAATTCGTACGTGCGTCACGTTTGATTTTCCATCACGGCTCGATCAAAAACAAGTAACGGACGCGATCTGTTTTCCATTTTTCTGTAGGAGGAATTCAAGTCCATCCTGGCGAAAGCTGGAGACAAGCTGGTGGTGGTGGACTTCTCGGCCACATGGTGCGGCCCCTGTAAACAGATCGGCCCGATATTTGAGGTAAGTCTTGTGTCAGAAATCATGGTTGAATCTTTTCTAAACTGGAGTTATTTTAAGTCAACAAAATGTTTTTAGGCTTTGTCGATCTCCTTCATAAATCTGTGGGTATGAGATGTCTGATAAAGGGAGTCCTTTCCTGAGGGACTGGTGTTGCTCGAGGGCAGCAGCTGTCGCATCTCTTTAGGGAGGGCGAGTGTTGCTCAGGCAACCTCTTGTCAAACTGCTCCAACCTCAAGTACCTTATTAACTGGAAAATTTCCTGTCTGCTCTCTAACTTGATGATGAATAATAAAGAACCAAGATTTCAGACTTGTAGACAATGATGTGTCGCGAGTGTCTTGATCCTCACTGGTCGACTCTTTTTGCAGCAACATTCAGGACTGCCTGAAAACAAGAATGTGATTTTCCTGAAGGTCGACGTGGACGAGGCTGACGTAAGTGTGTTTTTATTATGATCACTTCAAGTCTGAAGCAACAGTCTGTTTACTACAACTGCTGCTAGTGGAGAGATCTCCAACTTGAAGCTTCGCACGTACAGTGACTTCAATTAGAAGTCAAGATCGTTCCAAAAGATGTTGTGTAAGAAAAGGATGAAAGAAACAGACTTTTTCTGTTTTTTTTTGTTGGGCGTTACAATGTGATAAATACTCAAAGCAATGTGGGCTATTTATGAAATCCATTTCACCAGGCCACAGCTGACTCATGTGACTCATGTGAGTTTTTTCTGTGTCTGTGCTACACCGTAGTGGGACGAGAACAAACCTTGCTTGGCTGTTTTTTGTTTGTAAATCTGGGGCATAAGAATGCAAATGCGTAAGCTGCGAGCCTTAAACATTAGCGGCATTCTTAAAGAGGCTCTGGAGCTTTTTGCTTTTAAATTCTTAAAAATCTGTATCACAACATGCTTATTCATCTCATGCATGTTAGCTTGAAGAGTCCTCAGTCACGGTGTGTTTTCGAAGTCCGCCCATCTTTACCTTCATCTTGTCAATGCTCTTTTCAGGACGTCAGTGGACACTGCAAGATAAGTTGCATGCCCACATTCCAGTTTTACAAGAATGGAGAAAAGGTAAGCAACACATGAAAATACACAGCAAATGATGAATTTAAGTTAAACACTTGCTGCCTTTTTTGTTCTGTTTGGGTCTCCACCAACTCCTGGAGGGAATATCTGGCTCTTTAGCGGCTAAACCCTTCCGCTCTCCTCACAAGCCAATCACTGACTTGGTCTGCCGTTACACTCAGTCCTTCAGAGCTTTTCTGTTGAGTCTGGAAACAAGGAGCCTCATGCACAGTTGCTCTTAAATGGCACATACGAGTGATTTTAAGAGAATTTCTGGCACTCAGCAATTTTCTCTCGCTTAAAGTTTTCTGATCCATACAAATGAAATTCAGGAGAGGATCAGATCTGGTGTGCAAGTTTTAAGAATTTAGAAAAAAGTATTAAAATAGATTTAAAAAGTCTTGTTCTCATAGCCCATTAGATCCATAGTTTTTTTTTTTTATTGAAGCTGTTTAACCCTCTATTCTGTCTTTCAGGTGTTCGAGTTCTCTGGCGCTAACGTTGCGACACTGGTGGAAAAACTGGAAGTTTTTAGAACATAAGAAACCACAGTAGCCACTGTTGCCCTTTGTACATGCTATACTAAGAAATCCCATTTTCACCTTACGTACAGTAGCCATCAGGTCTTCTATTCCTCAGCGGCAGTAACGGTCCCGTCAGTTCACTGTGTGTGTCGACTGTCTTAACAGCTGCAATTTGATTAAACTGGACGACTTTATGGCAAATTATGTTTTATACGAGAAACTGACTTTGCTCCTGGCTAATTCCTGAACTTTCTTTGTTATATTATGTGTCCAACATTGTGGATTTAATAAATGAAGATGAGATACAGGAAACTTTGCCCTCTTCTTGAAGCACAGCCGCTTACTGTGAGAGTACAGAATCTGACCAAACAGATGGCATTTAATGGTATTTTATGCTTTAATAAAAATGTGAGCATAGTTTACACATATACATTGGACAATCACATCAATAGTTTTTACACATCGTACAAGTATATAGCAGCATATGTTTAATACTGTTGAGTCTCTATATGAAAAAATACAGCTTTATTTTACAAAATGGTTCTTGCTTTGCTTTTTGCAGAGAGATGAGAATGAATGGTTTACAAGTGTGTCAGTTAACTATACAAGAGTTCCCTTCATGAGACGATTCACATGGAGCTGAGTGAGACCTTTAGAAGTGATAGTATCCTGATTTCCTTTTCCTGCAAAGAGAAGGACAAACTTCATTCAGTCGTCACGTATGAAGTACAGGCGTAGCATGTGAAATGCTTACTTTGCGAGTTATGTTGAGTCACACCTGAACATACATCCTAGTATCACAGTTAAGAGTTGGTCTGAATGGATGCATTTAGGGGTCAAAGCTTTATCTCTTGTTATCTTTTTTTTTTATTGCACCAACTGAACTATAACTAGAGTTGAGGACACACCTGCACAGCGTGGGCGGTGCTGAAAGCCCTGAATAAAGTGCTTACAAGGGGCAGTATCTTGGTTTCTCTGCTCCAGCTAAGAGCTGTAATCAGGATATGTTTGCAGACACAAATGCATAACTGTGACACCCCTAAAGCCTGATAAGAATTAGGATGCTTGCATGCATGTAAATAGCCTCCTTTTGATTTGTCACCTCTGTCTCTAGGTCCTACTGTAAGCTATCAAGTCAAGAAAACACGGCACAAACCTGATGTATAATGTGTGACACAGTGATTATACAAAACGTCCTCATAGCTACACAAAAAAGAAACCTGAAACGTTCGCTCCTGTGTAAAATGCACCACTATTTCCATGTATAGTGCTAAATAATTTATGTCTGGAACAATTCTGAGCAAGTTGGCCAGACCTGTTTCCACCTAATTCATCATTTCAGTAACTAAGCAGGGGACAAAGATGCCTGTGGTGGATGAGTCACTTGAAACCAGCAGACTTCTCATGAAGCTCAGTTTTCAGTATGAAAAGAGTGTGCAGAAAAGAGAAGAGTGCTCATTCTGCATGTGTGACTGCACAACAACAAGACATCCAATCAATGCTTAAACCAAGCCAGATTTGGACTTTCAGTTAACTAGTTGCTTGTTAGCATGCATATTAGTAGCCTGTTGGCTCTTTATTAGCCATCATAAAGCACTTATTCATGCTGGGGGGGTTACGTTATTAGGATTGTAATTCATGTGCAGCAACTTCCTTCCTTACTATCAATAAGCAGTAATTAGGAGGTTTTACTGAGGGAAAACTTCATGAATGGCCTAGTAGCTGTAGAATATGGCCATGCAGAATAAAGCATTAATAAGTGCTTTATAATGACTAATAAAGATCCAGTATGCTACTAATATGTATGCTAATAAGCATCTAGTTAATGGGGAATACCTGTACCTTAATATAAACTGTGACCAAACATTTGTTTATATACAAATCTAGCTGTGTATAACAATCAATGTGAAATAAATTCATAATCTTATTTAGCATTTGTCATTGTAATCACTCACTCTATCTATTAATCTAAATATCTGTAGAATAATGTCAGCAGCTTTGCTGTCTGTTTTTTGTATTGCGTGTGTCTCTGATCACCTGGAACAGTCGTGTCCGCTCCACCCTGGACTGCAGTGACACCTGTTCGGCCTGATGCATCTGCCTCCGTTCAGACAAGGTGACGAGCACACGGCTGTGGAGACGCAACACACACACACACACACACACAGGTACATGAGAGAGGTTACTCCCAGGAAGGAGGAAACATGCCGCCCGTCTCTCGTTATGATCTGGCGGTCGAGTACGGCTCCACAAACATAATTTGGCTGCATAAAAAGAACATTTTTAATGTCGAGCTAGCCTATTTTGGTGGACGTGCCCTCTATCTCCTGCTCAGTGTTTGTTTTGAGCTCTCTGAGAACAAAACCTGCAACGCACTGCCATGACAGACAGACGATTAAGAGCTCACTCACTCACTCCTTTCTCCTCACTGTCATCCCTCATTATAAACTCATTAAAAACCAGCTGAGGTGGCTTGTAGATCCTTTTGCATTGTCGCTCTAAAATCTAAGGTTTTAAAGTTACTCAAATAGAGTTTAAGCAGACAAAGTGTATGAATTTTAGTCAGGCAATCATACGAGACATTATTATGCTACTTTTACAGTCACTAAAAATGATTTATTTTTAAACAAATATGTTCTAAGCTAAATATAGAAAAAGACAATGGTGTCACAGAGCTGTCGGTGGCGTCAGGGTGGGAGCGCCTGTGGAGAGTGAAGCTTCACTGAGCAGGATTCCCTTTACGTCACTGCCATTATCGGCCTGTGTCGCTGCGCTGTTGACGCACACAGCCGAAACATGCGAGAGCTTCACTCACGCGTGAACTCACCACTGTGACAGCGTGTGCCCGCCCACCCGCTGGGACACTCGCACTGGTAGGGCGCCACGCAACGGCCGCCGTTCAGGCACGGCAGGATGCAGATAGCTGTTATGGGAGAGGACAGGAAACAGGGAATCATTTCAGGCCCTGAGGGACATCTTCAAATTGCTTGTCTTGATCGACATGTTGTCAAAAACTCAGAGCTATAAAATTTACAATGATGCAGAACTAAGAGAAGCAGGAGTCAGAAAAGCTGGAATTAGTGAATGTTGAACATCTGTGCAAAATGTCAACACATTTCACTAAAATGCGAAACTCATGGTGGCGTACAGGAGAGGTCGGGGGAAGAGCTAAGACAGAGCGGTTCATCCTCTGGGGAACATGAATGTCCATCCAGCAGTCGTTGAGACACTGTATTATTGTTCTGAGTGGCTTCATTGCGTTAATCAGCGCATTTAAAGGCCTTTTGATCAGTCTGAGAGCAGTTTCCAGTCTTGTGTTTAAATTTTCTCCTCCTCTTCCTCATCTTACCTGCCTTTTCTTTCTAAGTGCAAATGTTCCACTGATACAAGTCCCCCCCCTCACTGTTTTACAAGGGAACCATCGCTGCGTCTTGGGCTCGGCGCTGCCCAAGACGATTGTGATTGGTTTAAAGAAATCCAAACAAGCCAGACGGGTTTTTTTCCCCTCTATGCAGACTGATAATGGGTGCAGCCAGACCTTTCCCCCGGCGCTGACGCAGCGCTAAAACAAAGTGTGCAGCGAGGTCCGAAGTGAGCACGAGAGAAAATGTCCGTGAACAGGGCGACAGTGTTTTGTTGAGGCGCAGAGAATGAAGGACAATAACTGTCAGTGTCTCAGATAAAAACAACCTTTCACTCCATTATCTCTTGACTCTCATTGTGCGCCATTGTCTGTTCAAACCTGCTTAGCAAGCTGGTTTGATTCTCGTGTGTTAGTGAGTGTTTGAGTTCTGCTACACTTACCATCACGCTGCAAAAAGTCTGAGTAAGACTGTAACGTGATGCTCGAACGCTGACAAGTACAGAACTGCTTCATGGAAGCCAGAATTCCTTCGTATCCAGACGAACGTGCTTGGTTTTATACTGGCTAACTGTGGGTTCTTTCAGGTTCTTTAAGTAATATTTCCCACATTTTACTCATTTTTTCTTGTTTTTTTTTTTTTTTTCACAGCTGAGCGCATGTCCAGGGCGTTGATTTGGTGTCAACAGAGTTCAGTGCACGACATGTGACGATTAGATACGTACGCTCCTCACAGAGTCGGCCCATCCAGCCCTCGGGACAGGAGCAGGTGTTGGGCCGCTGACACACACCTCCGTTCTGGCACTGCAACCAGCACACCGCTGAGGGAGGAGACACACACACAGAGAAAGGCATATCAACGACACGCTTTAGCACTTCACACACAGATACTGAACATATTCAACGGCCTCCAGTGAAATAAGAAAAGGAAACGTTATTTCTGCAGCCTGTAATGCAACTTCACAGCCGTGCAACCTCATGCACTAGAACAAAGGCAGCATTCACACGCTGCAGATTAAATTCCTCAGTAGAAACGTATCAAAGACATCTCTGGATGTGTGTGTGTGTGTGTGTGTGTGTGTGTACACGTAGACAGGACAGCTGTGGAGGAAAGGCTAGCCTGGATCCAGCCCTTGCTTTCATATGCAAAACATGCGAGAGGACATTTGAATTTCATGCAGCGGTTTCGTTCTCTCTTTAAAGCTCAACTGATTTGATTCTCTGGTCTGTTATTCGTGCCCGTCACGGTGAATCTTGCACACACTGGACATCCATTCGCTGCAGATGACATGCTGCTTTGGAAGCTTTGGAAACGAATTTGAAGGAGCAAAGTCGGCGTGTTTACAGTCAACTTCCTGTTCAAATTACAGCTCTGTTCTTAAATTGTGGTCTTTAAACGATGTACATTTTATTGTCTTGTAAGTGTTGGCTTGTGCTGATCGTGGAAATTTCAATTTGAGGACAAACTATCAGTCTAATCGACTACACAACATATCTCCAAGCTGGTCTGGATTGATTTTCCTCTCCAGTAACGGTTTCCTCACTGTCAGACAGTTGGGAGTTGATGCTGCAGGCCTTACACTGAATAACATAGACGTGCTAGAAATATCTTACTATGATGCCACATTGTTTGTTTTTATCCAAATCATCCAGAGGAACAGGAACAATACACCAGTAAAAGGAAACACAGCGGGCCCAGCCCATCACAGCTTGCTGTTTGTATAAGCATTAACATGACAGAGGGTTTGTTGATCCTTTAATGGGGCTGGATCCAGGCTTTAGAAAGTACTCGTATGTGAATCAGCACAGTTATATGTCGGAACAAGGTGTCAAAAGTGCACAGGAAGATGGTTCAGCAGGAGGGAAGAGGTTCTGCCGTTTTTGGTTGGCGACTTAAACCTTTCCCTGCCTTGGAGGGTAATGAGGAGAAGGCAAAAACATTTTTTTGGGCTACTTCACCAACTTAAACCCAGTTGAAGTAGGCATTAGAGGACAAAGAGAGCAGGCAGAGATGTTAATAACCTCCAGGAAACGTTGTTGGGAGCAGTCCAGAGAAGGATTAAAAAGCTGAGCAGCGACGCGGCGGTCATGTGCAAGAGGGAGAGTCAGATGAAGCAGCGAGTGCCCGGGGGACGGGGATGAGCACAGAGGCGTGGTCTCTCTACCTCTGCATGTGGGAGGCGGCGTCCAGGTGCCGTTCTCCAGGCACCTGCTCCTTCCAACGCCCTCCATGGCGTAGCCGCCAAAACACGAGTACGCCGCCACGTCCCCGAACTGGAACACCGCCCCCCGCACCACCCCGTTGGCCACATGGAGGGGGGGGCCACAGGACACCCCTGTACAACAGCCCAGATGGAACGACCCGCGAGTTACTCACTACACGTCTTTTGTCTCCTCAGTCTGAATGAATATCTGTCTGCTGCCTCAAGTCTTTAAAACTGAGTCAGTCAATCACAACAGGAGACTTTACTGAGTGGCCTGAACAGCTGACGAGCATATCCATCTTCTGTTTGAGCAAAGAGGAAAGCTGCCAAGTCTGCAGGGAGTGGACAAAATAACAGAAACACCTGGCAGTATGATGCAGCAGCTTGAGAATGTCATTTTTTTGTGGTTATTGTTTCTCTTTCTTAAAGGAGCTGTCCTGCGATTGGTGCTGTCGCATTACATCATTCCAGAGTGTCTGACACTCGCAATTCAGGAAGCGACCTTAACAGGAAACTCGCCTTGCAACAAAATGAACAATGACCTTAGAAAAGGCTTGAACTTTGTTGGAGGAACAGGAACTGAGCGACATGAGCTGTCAGAAATTGGTGTGTTTGTGACACTTCCTTTGTATTGCAAGGTGTTTCTGTTATTTTGTCTACCCCTTCATCTATAAAAAACACTGCAATTGTGCACTGTGGAGTAAGACGTCCGTGTACATTGTCAGCTGTGTTTTCTGTATTACCTGTGAAGACAGTGAATTTCATGCTTGACAATAACTCTCAGTGAAAATCCCCCCTGTGCCAGAACCCAAACACGACCACAGCAAACACGCATGCAGGAGAATTAACACCGTGCAAATACAAACAACGAGCCATAGCAACGTAAGCACCATTGTGCTGCACATTCAGGATGAGTGCATGTAAGAAAGATCAGAGGGTTATCACACAAAGGTTGCCATAGAAGCTGCAGAGGTGCACATAATTAGTCCAGCAGACAGGACGCCAACGCGGTGTTTGATGCAGCCCCGTTTGTTTTGATAAAGCGAGAGACGCGCGACAACAGAGAGAAAATGGTACTTCAGCCAACGGGCAGATTAAACCAGCGGGCGTGCAAGTGCAGAGACGTGTTTGGCACAAGACAAGGGGAGCATGCAGAGGTGCGAAATATCAAATACACATTTTTGGCTTGATTATCTCATGAATTATGACACGACCCGCCAGTTTGAGAGCAGAGAATATCGACATCCTTTGACTGATTTCCCCAAACAAAACTACATCACGTGACCTGGATCACGGACTGATCGATGAGAGAAAAACTGATCGATTACAGGAGAAATGATTCGTGCTGCTTGGGGCCAAAAGTATTTAAGAGTTTAAAACAGAAACTGAAAAATCTGATAACACAGTGCTGAACAATATCAGTTTTTTTCCACAAACACTGAACATTGTTGCCAATAATCTGTCGAAACTGAAAGAACTGTGACGATCGCACGTACTGGGACAGAATACAGCTGAACAACAAACCACTATCAAAGTTAACAGGAACAGTAAAGATAACTGTAAATTCTGAACTTCAATGCAATCTAATTAGAACAACTCAAAATTCTAAAATTAGCTATTAAGAAAAACTATTTTAAAAATAAATTGAGAAAAATCAAGGAAGAAAATACATGAAATGCAATCATTAAAACAATTAATGTATATACTGCTAATTATATTTACCTGTTTACTAACATACGTGCCAATACTGCTAATGTCGGTTACTATCAATGACCTGCTGATAGATTAGCCATGCTTTATTACTGATGGATTATTATTATATTATTATTATTATTATTATCTTTCAGGTCTATAGTTTTAAATGTATTTAAAATAAAAGACACGCTGTATATTTGCAGTTGTAAATCTGCAACTTAAACCTTAATTACTTATTTTCTGAAGAACTAATTATCCACTTGTCATTTGGTATCTTATCTGTAGTGCTGACATGCAACAGTGAAGCTTTCCCAAAGTGAATATTCAGGGTTTTTCACCTACTTTCACACACAGAGCTGATGAGGCTCCAGGTCTGGTCCGGCCGGCAGGTGATGGTGCCGCTGCCTTTGACCTGCTGACCTTTGGGACAGGTGACACGGACGGACTGTCCCACGCGGAACTCCTGCTGGGAGCCGTTCCTGCCGCCGTCCTCCCTCCAGCCTGGAGGAGCCGGGCAAGGCTTCGCTGGGAGGAACAGAAGTCATGGATTGATTTGAATGAAGGTCTTTTTATCCAGTTGAGACATTGTATCTGTTAGCAATACGAAAGCATCATTTCTTAAACGTTTACCACAGAATCAAAAACAACATGCGATAGCTAACGTGGCTAATGTCATGCCATCATACACCTAAACCTCTTTAATGTTTTTTTAATTAACGCTCTAGTATATCTGTAATATACCCAGTTAAGAGAATACACAGTTGCTAGGCTGTATTTGGTGATTTGTCCATGATGTAAATGTAATGTTATCCAGTGAGACACCAATGCAGACATTGCAAATAACCACAAAGACAGTATTCATTCCAGGCCTATTATAAGTTCTAATTATGTTGTAATGAAGTTTCTATTTTTATGGACGTGGCAGCAGGGTACACAAAGAAAATGTATTTTATGTCCACAAAATATATTTGGATGCAGCATCATTTCTGTTATATATCACGTTATTTTCACTTTGCTGCACGTAGACGATTCTCAGAAATGACTGCAGGAAGCAGAGGTTTCATTTTTACACATAGGGCTCAAAAAACACTTTAATTCCAGTGAACTGCTCTGTTAAAAATTAAAAGGAGCTCTGAGTCATTTGTTGAGAAACAGATGATGGAACTCAGTGATGTTGCAAAGGATTGCGAGAGGGGTGTGTGTGCTCGCATTATGTGGAAACAGTGATCGTGTTGACAAGCTGTAAAGAAAAGCACAAAGTCAAACATAACAGGAACCCAGACAATCTGAGTAAGACAGTGGCGGGCAGCAATACAATCAGAAATTCAAATCACATCAGTTAAACTTGAACCACGTGTTAGCGTTTCTCTGTGTGTGTGTTTCACACCTTGGCAGGTGGGGAAAGTGGAGCTCCAGGCGTTGCCCCCGATACACACCACCAGAGGATCTCCCACCAGGCTGTAGCCTTTATCACACTGGAACTCCACAGCGCGTCCTGTGTTCAGGTTGTGTTCCTGCACTTTGCCGTGCAGCATCTGCTTCGGGCTGTCGCAGCCTCTGGCTGCTTACATGAGAGGAAGCGACAGCGATTAAATGATTCAGGAAGAGAAAGAATCAAAGAATGACAAACGCGATGATGGATGTTGCACGTGATCTGGCCAGTACCTTCGCATGCAGGGGCTGGCAGGCTCCACGTGCCATTGGCCAGACAGATGAGAGTCTTCGGGCCAATCAGCTGCAGGCCGGCATCGCATGCATAACTAGCATTGTGCAGGTAAGTGTCCCCTGTTGTCTGGATCTGTGCATATTGTACTGTGGGAGGAGGCCCACAGGACTGTGCTGAGGAGACAACAGACAAGAGCATGTTTGGTGGGGTTGTGTGTGTGTTGCATAACACTATGAGGAATTTTAGGCTATACCAGACATCTCAAACTGGTTCCATAAAGGGCCGCATGGCTGCAAGTTTTCATTCCAACCAAGGAGGAACACACCAGGCTGGAATCAATTAATCAGCTGATCTCAGTCCTCAGCTGATAACTAAGTGATCCCTTGATGTTGATTGGTTGGCCTGATGTGCTCCTCCTGGGTTGGAATGAAAACCTGCAGCCACGCGGCCCTTTATGGAACCGGTTTGAGATGCCTGCTCTATACCTTCACCAGACATAGTACATAGTAATTGCTGGGATTTGTTCTGAAAATGTTTCATATTTACAGCTGGAATTGGGACTGTGGACATCAAATAGGATGGCATTTTTTTTAATAAAATGAAGCACATATTAGCCATATTAGCAAGGTGAACAGTTTTTAAAAGATATCTGTATTTGTTTTCTAACAGGAAGACAAATTCAGAATTCACTCAGCCATGAACACTGCTAAAAAGCCTTCAGGTTCCCAATTTTACTGACAAGGCCTTCAACAATGTGCTTAAATATTCTTACAGACGTTTCCTGGTCTGTCCCACACACGTAAGCAAACCTACCAACACACACTGGCTGGGTGCCACTCCATGTTCTGTCCCCCTGGCAGGTCTGGATGGAGTCTCCCTGTGACAAGAGGAACAAAGTGTAAAGCTACAAAAACAGTAGATGACCTAAACACAACAAAGGTTAGCCAACATTGCTCTGTAGCAACAGCAAGGAATGTGATACAATCAAGATCCATGAAATAGATTTATTCACTTCAGGCTTAGATAATGAACCTTTTTTACAAAACTGTACAACTGCTATTAAAGTGAACAGTTTATCCTCTGTGTGTGTCTTCAGTATGATAAAAGACACTCATTGTAGCAGGCATTCAGATTGAGAAGGCGAGCATTTGAGTGGGTATCAGTGTATCAGCAACAGAGTGACTCAGCGCCTTCTGTTTGCTCTGTAAATACACACTGCTATTGATTCCTGAGGAGAAATCATGTGACCGCCTCTAATCTGATTGTTAGCCATTAGGCCCGTGTGGACAGCCTGCTGTTTAAAAGCACAGTGCAGGAGAGGAGACGAAGACCTCTATTGTAATACCGCAGACGAAGGGCCAAGTCTCACTTTTTGGGCCCTTTAATACACAAATTATTTACGAGTTAAGAAATCTGGTGAAAAGACACAAGGTTGAATTTACAGCAAGGCAAGAACACCTCCTGTTATCCTGTTATTTTTTAATTAGAGTTGGTTTTACAAGACATCTGTGTTTTTGCTTGTCTTCGACATGTTGATCTCCCTTGTATGTTTTTAGGTGAGGTAATTCATTAACCCATGATTTCTAATCTGCTAAACTAATAAACTCTACTCAAGGAAACGTGGCCTGATGCGCAGTACCTTCATGCTGAAGCCTGGCAGGCACGAGTACATGACAAAGTCTCCATAGTTGTAGCTGTCCCCCTCGGTGACACCGTGAAGAAGAGGAGGGGGCTTCTGGCAAACCACCAGCTCGCAGGAAACTGAGGAGACGCTTGGCGCCCAGCTTCCACCCAGCTTAGCACACAATACAGCAAAGAGGACAAGAAAGTGCTACATTATTCATTCTAATTGACGTGGAAAAGAGAAGAGATATGGAATTTGTTCATAGCTGCCAACTCATAATGGCTACTTCTATGGATCGCAGTGATGATGCACAATATTTTAAATGCTATATTCAAACGGTCTGCAACAGCAAAGCAGCTGAATCATTTCACATCTGCACTACACCTCAAAAAAAGCTCAGTCATGCAGCATGCAAAGTGACAAAGAACATCTTTGTTAATCATTATTCAGCCAGGTAGTCACATTAAGATTAAGAAAAGACAGTCGGGCAAATCATTGACGGACAAACATTGTTCCTACCTGACACTCGGCCAGTGCTGACCCCTGCAGGTAGAGACCAGGAGGGCAGGAGAGGGTGATGGTGCCTCCCACAGCAGTGAGCTCCTTGCCAGTGATTACCACATGGGGGTTGGAGAAGTTGGTGGGTAGCAGGCATGGGGTGGGGCGGCACCGAATGCTGTGTTTGGACCAGGTGCCGTCACTCTGGCAGGAGAGAGAGGCCACCTGTGTGGCTAATTTGTACCCATTGTCACACCTGGAGAGCAAGAGAAGGAAAAGCAGATAAATGAAGAAAGTAAATGAGAAAAACAGATTAAGATAAACTTTATAGTCAAGTATATAGCAATTAGTCTTTGATATATCTCTTAGATAAGTTAAGGAAATACACACAGCTGACAAACACAGGCTTACAACTGTGATTCTTTATATGACTTTTATATAACAGGCAGGAGGTCAGGTGACACACAGCAAGTTTATACCTGGCAAAAAAATGGCAAAAAAAAAACAACGTTTCAACTCAAATGAGCGTGATAATTACGGTATTTACCTGTATGTGATTTGGTTTGGGAAGGTGAAGGTATCTCCCACCACCTGAGCGTGGGCTACAGCTGGAGGTTTACCACAGCTAACAGGCTCACAGCTGATCCTGGGTTCCCCCCACCTGCCGTCTCTTCCACAGGAGAGGTGTGGATACCCCCTTGGCTGGTAGCCGGGCCGACACCTGTATATAACAGTGTCAGAGAAGGTGGCACTGCCGCCCTGCTGGACAGCGTTAGGCACTGTAGGCGGGGCGCCACTGCACCTCCCCCGGCCACACAGGGGCACACCGGGGCTCCACACCCCTCCCTTCTCACACACGGCCTGAGGGGGACCCAGCAGCTTGTAGCCGTCGTCACACTGGAAGCGCACTTGGTCGCCGCAGGCACGGTCGCGCCCGAGAACCACCCCGAATTTCAGCATGGGGAGGGCACAGACGCAGGGCCGGCACTGAGGCACGGCGCCCACCCAGGAGCCTTGAGCGGAGCACCGCAGGATGGGATCCCCGACCACCTCGTAGCCGTCGAAGCAGACGTACTCCACCACATCATCGTAGTTGAAGCTGGAGCCGTTCAGGAAGCCGTGACTGATGTCCTCAGGTGGATCACAGCTTATGACACCACAGCGAGGCGCAGGTTTGTCCCAGAGTCCATCTGACCGACAAATACGTGTGGGATCTCCGTTAAGTGTGTATCCCTCATCACATTCATACTTAACCTTGCTGTTGAAGCCAAACTCTGACCCCAACACACGTCCATTGGGTATCGGTGAGGGTTTGCCACAGCGGGCAGGTATACAGGTAGGAGACTCGTGGCTCCAGGTGCCATCAGCCTGGCAAACACTGATGGATTTCCCTTGTAAGAGGAAACCAGGCTGACAGCTCAGTTCTATCTCATTATTATAGCTGTACTCCTCTCCTTTAAAAGTAATATCACTGGGTAATTTAGGAGGACCACAAAATACGGGCTCACACTGAGGCTTCTGCCCATTCCACTTTCCATTCGCCTGGCAGGCAATAGCATCACTACCCCTTAGCAAAAATCCAGGACTACACTCATAGCGTAGTACCTCAGGATAGACATAAGCACCTCCATGAGCTGTGCCATTAGCGATAGCACCTGGGTCACCACAGGAAACAGACCGACAGACTGGGGCATCGTTCGTCCACAGTCGACCGGATACACACTGCCTCACAGGCTCCCCCTTCAGCTCATATCCTTCCTCACAAGTATACCTGACCATACTGCCGAGGGAGGTATCAGTCACATTCACCCAGCCGTGCTCTGGACTGGGTGGGGTCTCACACTCTGCTGGGACACAGGACGGGGCCGTACCATTCCAGCCCCCGTCCTCCTGACACACCAACCTGGTGGGGCTGGTCAGGTCGTAGCCTTTGTGGCAACGGTACTCGATTAACGTCCCATGAAGGAAGTTCAAGTCCATGGGTGAGGCTAATGTTCCAGTGTCTTTAGAAGCAGCATCAGAGCCTCCACCCACCCTAACATATTCCCCAAAGTCTATGTGAGGAGGCAGGCCGCAGTCCGAGGGCACGCAGACAGGAACAGAACTAGACCAGCCGAACTCCTCACAGGTCAGGTGGTCCTGGCCTACTAGCTGGAAGCCAGGAAAGCAGCTGTAGAAAATGGTGACACCGAAACTGTGATCCTGGCCCTCTACAAATCCATTTTCAATAGGTTGGGGTGGAGTGCAAGATATCTGCACACAAGCAGGTGGCTCCATGTCCCACTCCCCACTGGCCAGGCACTCCAGAGTCTCTGGGCCTTGAAGGCGATAACCGCGACGGCATGAGTAGGTGGCACTGTGACCAAACTGGAGTTTAGTATAAACTACTTTTCCACTGGTTATCTGTTTAGGGATTGAGCATTCAATTGGGCGGCAAGAAGGTACGCCTCCAATCCAGAGTCCCTTCTCTCCGCAGAGGACAGTAGAGTTGCCTGCTAAATTATATCCAGTCTTACAGCTGTAAAGTGCTTTGCTGAGGTACATCAGGCCCTGGACATCAACAATACCATTAGAAATCTCCACAGGCTGAGGGCATTCAACTGGAATACACTCTGGGTAGGGATGGCTCCACTGCCCGCTGGCTAGACAGGACACAGAGTCTTCTTTTTTTAAAGTAAAGCCATCCATGCATGTGTAGCTGACCACAGAGCTGAAAGGGAATGGGGGAGAGGATGAGGAAGGGCCACCAAATGACACTTCGGGCAGGGGGCCGCAAAACACCTGCTTACACACTGGAAAGGTGTCGTTCCACTCCTGTGACGGCGTGCAGCGGAGGATCCGGGCCCCCTCCAAGACGTAGCCATCCTCGCAGGATAATTCCACTGTTCCAGATTCAGAGTCCAGGCCTTTGAGGACCAGGTGGTTCTCCTCCAGCGGCGGCTCTGCACACTGCACCGGCGAACAGCGTGGACGCCTCGTCTTATCCCACCTTCCATACTTCAGGCAGGTCCAGGTGGCATCCCCGGACAGCTCGTAACCCTCGTCACAGACATACTGCACTTTTCGGCCCACCTGGAAATCAGACCCCCTGTAGTGTCCATGGACGATGTCAGGAGGAGGGTCACAGGTCAAAAGGACACATGTGGGAGGGTCATTGTTGGACCACTGTCGGTTGGCTTGGCAAACTCGTTCTGGACGACCTACCAGTCTGTATCCTGCGTTACAGGCGTAAGTCACCTTGCTGCTGAAGAGGAATCGACCTCTGCCCTGTAGGAGAATAAACAGACGGATATATGATTAAATATCTTTATAGTCACTCATGTAACCTATTTGAAATATGAAATTATGACAAGGGTGTGTTTTTTTACAGGATGATAACAGAAGATCTATTGGAGCAATTTTTTCATCATAGAATTAGGACCAAAGTACAACGTTCTTTCCAGGAAACATAATCTTTAAAGCTCAAAACAGGTTTTATGCCATTAAAAAGTGAGGCTGTACGACATGATAACATATCAGTGCATACACTAAAACAATATGACAAATACAAAATCAGTTTTTGTGGCTAACCTGGATGTATCCATTCTTGAGTGAAGGAGGCGGGGGGCAGGCCACAGGTACACAGGTAGGCAGAACTCCTCCCCACTCTCCATTGGCCTTGCAGGTCCTCCTCTTCTCCCCTCGGATCAGGAAGCCTTTATCGCAGCTGTACGCCACCACGGCTCCAAAACTGTAGTTTGATCCGCTCACATAGCCCCGATCAATGCTCTCAGGCCTGGAGCACCTCACCGGCACGCAGCCGATATCATACGGCGAAGGTTCCCACTCTCCTCCCATCAGACATCTCAGTGTGGCGGTGGTGTTGAGCATGAAGCCCTCCTCACACTTATAGCTCACTTCGGTGTTGCTGGCGTATTTGGGTTTGTTGACTGAATCGAAAATCGCATGGGGTAGTTCAGGCGGACGTAGGCAGAAGTTTGCGATGCAGCTAGGGGCCTCCATGCCATCGGGGGGCGCCCACACACCCTGAGCATTACACACCATCTTAGAGTTGTTGCCAGCAGTGTATCCGTCAGTGCAGTAGTAGTTAGCAGTGTCTCCGAACAGCTGGTGGCTCTCGTAGGGCTCGGCGTGGTCGATGGCGGGCGGGGGGCCACAGGAGCGGGGGACGCACTGGGCAGAGCTGTCGCTCCATTGGCCGTTTGGCAGACATTCTCTGGTCTCTGGGCCAATCAGAGTGTAGCTGTGAAGGAGGAAAAAAAGATATTGGCAAAGGGTAAATAAGAAAGTTAGCATTTTCATATGTAAAAGCATCTACATTTGATGTTAAACATACTGACAGCTGCATCCTGCAATAATGAGAAAATCTTTAACCTCTAGAGTCACTGTGACACAGCCTTAATCTCTAAGTATTGATCATGTACAGATCTTAACCAGGTCAAACTGGTTGAATCATCAACATCTGACAACTGTTTCAGATTCATGTGACAAAACAGCATCAATAACTGAGGAGACTTTGACCACATTTACCCTTCTTTGCAGACATAGTGCACCTTGTTTCCCAGTTCATAGTTCTCTCCTACGGTCACAGCGTCTCTCAGGGCCGGAGGCTCGCTGCACAGGACGCTCACACAGCGGGGGACGGGCCTGCTCCACTCCCCTGTCGCTTCACAAACCACCTCCACGGAGCCCTGTGGTCTTCGCACCAACACACTACTTAGTTTACACGCTCACACAAATGCAGTCAAGAGTGTCAGAGATTTATAGAGGAAGGCTTGTGAAAACAAATAAAAACTGGTGACAAACTCATACATCATACAAAGTTCATGTCACGGGAGGTTGCAACTGCGCTGTGCTGACGAAACTGAAGCTCAAAATGATATGAAATAAGGCTTCAAATAACAGGTTTTATTTCAAAAGAAGGGTGGATAATGCACATTTAATAAACTTGGTGGACTTGAATGGAGGATTTGAATCGTCCCAATTAGCACCTGTGCATTTGTAAATTCATAGTGTTGTATCTCAGTTCATCACAGCACATCGAGGCAAATTTTACTTTTACTTATTGTTACTTCAGCTTACATCAACTTCATTCTATTCAGCAGTCTCAAAAACTTAATAAAATAACTTAATAAAAATAACAAATAATCATCACAGGGGATAGTGAACAGTGCAGCAGACAGTCATTTAGCCATACCTGTATCCCTCAGCACAGGTATATGTGACTGTAGACTGGTATGTGTTCGTGATGAGGGTGTAGTCGGCGTTCGAAATAGTTGGAGGCCCCCCGCAGGTCACTGGGTGACAGACAGGTGGTGTCCCGCTCCAAGACAGACTAGCGAGACACTGGAACTCATAGGGAATCGGAGGCAGGAAGCCATTCATACAGCTGGAGTGAATGAAAACAGAGACAGACATGTTAACAAAAATCTGATTTATTTTCTATATTTATTATATTTCCTCTAGTCATCATTACAACACGGTGTTGTAGGGGATGCAAATGATACCTGAAAGTCACCTTGCTTCCATAGGTGAAGTTGTTTCCCTTCATTATGGAGTTCTTTGGAACAGTTGGTGTCGGGCAGGAGAGAGCTAGAGTGCAACATCACAGAGCTCATTAGTAAGTGCATAACAGAAAAACACTGAATGCGAGCGTTGCTGCCTTTATCATCGGAGCAATACACTTTTCTATGAGAAGAGACAAGTCTAGGATTAATGCTCCATCACAGAGGCACACAGGAAAGTATATAAGTATATATTCACGTTATGACCTTATGTCAAATTGCCTTCAGATTAACTTAAAGGGTGCAAGATCTGAAAGAGGGTCAGGCCTCAATGAGATCATCAGGGTTATTTTCTCAAACTTTAGAAAACTCTCTCCAGAGACACAGAAGACATTATACAGCAGCTTTATTAATTTCTGCAATAGAAAGATGGAAGGTTTCCCCCTCACACGATGATGCAACTGGATTTGTGCACCTATCACTGCTGCAGAAAACCTCAATGCTGTAGCCACATTTTTGAGCCATTAGTGTCCTCTTTTATGCATAAAATTATCAGTTATTTAGCTGCTGGTATTGTTGCCTCTTGCAAGTAAAAACAAACAAAATTAAAACTGGTTTGTTTTTGACAGAGGACCTCATACATTTGTTTCATATATTTCCGATGACACGTAATTCATGGTCACCTTTCTCTGTAATCACCTCACTTTCAGTGTGATGGCTGACAGCCAACATGGGCTGAGCGTAACAGATCAGCACAGTCTGCAGGCGCTGAGTAAGTTAGTTCCCGCTTTCACTCGGAGGAAGAATGTGGCTTAAAGCCAACAGAGGTGCTGCAGTGGTCAGGCCTTTCAGCTGCTGCGCAGCAGAAGACAAAAAGACAGCTGGATATATAATCACCCCCTCGCGGCACTGTCGGTCGGGCACACTGCATAATGTGTGTTTGTGAAAACTGTACATCTGTTATGTGTCTGTACTATTGTGTGCATACACAGAATCTCTGCATGCACTTGTGTGTGTTTCCTGAAGCATTCAAGTACTTCTGGTATCTACATAATAATAATAACCTGTGCGTTACTCAGATCCTACTGGCTCTAATGGCTGAACGCTTTGATTAGGAAACTCTTTCATCATATTAAATAAAGAGCAGATTCATCCCACTACACTTCCTACTCTGTGGCCTTGAGCCCGAAGCTCATTTATCAACCATAAAGACAAATAAAATCTTTAAAACAGGTCACAAATATGAAGTTTTATTCTTAAAAAGGCACAGTATTTTCAAGATGAAAAAAAAGATGGACGCTGTAGTTTTTTTTGTAAACAGAGTAAATCCCCAAGTATTTGTTGGGGACTATTTTCAGCCGCAGTTTACTAGACATTTGTGAGTACTTACAACAGCAGGATGGTGTGTATGTGATTGATTTCACCCAGTGCAACAGTGTGGTTTACTGATATGTTTTTAATAGTTTTTGGACAACTATGGCTCAAAGGAACCGCCTTTTAGTAGGTTAAATTCATGGGTGGTTTTGGTCTTTTCATGGGAAAAAAACAAAAAGAAAGGGCAATAGAAAGTTTGGTCGGTTGTTTTTACAGGATCTTCTAAAAGTGACTAATCTGAGACACTCCCAAACCACGAGCTAATGGTAATAAACTCATAACGAATCTGAAACTCAACAACTTAGTAGTAGTCCATCACCACTGCTACATATTCCTCGAGAAAGCCCCTTTCAAAGCTATGACTCACTTGAAATGCCTGCAGCACTTAATATAGCTGCTTCACTGATGATGGCATGGTATGACCACTACAACACCTCACCTCTGCAGTATGGGGCTGGATGGTCCCAGCTTCCTGTCTCCAGGCAGCGCAGACGAGACGTGCCGATCAGCTCGTAGCCGTTCTCGCAGCCAAAAACAACCTCGCCGCCCATCAGAAAGTTGCTGCCGTCTCTATGACCGAAGTCTGGAGAACCGGGGTTCTCGCACTTCACTGGCTCTGGGGGCGGACACAAACACACACACATAACAAATGGGTTTTTGTTGGGATAAAATGGTTCACAAAGTGCCTTTAGCTGCATTGTTTTGTTACCTGTGCAGTTTTTGCCGTCTCCACTGTACGGGTGGGTACATGTGCAGGTGTAGGAGCCCTCCGTGTTCTGACAGCTAGCGTGTGCATCGCAGTCAGATCCCAGAGCACACTCATCCACATCTGAACGCACACACAGACAAATGCACACGAATACATGACAACGCACATTCGATACATATCACTGATTAAAAAAAAACAGTGTTACATAATGAAATACCGAGACAGGCTGGTGGATTCCCTCCCCACTTTCCACTGTTGGAGCAGTGCACTTTAGTGTCTCCCAGCAGGTAAAAGCCAGCGTTACACTGATAGACCACAGAGCTGCCAGCATGGAAATCCGCCCCCTGAAACAAGCCGTTGTCCAGAGGATGAGGAGGCCCACAGGATACTCCTGTAACACACACAGAGGACAGAGAAACATTATCATGTCTCACTTCTACAAGCTCTCAACCAATTATCCAAACCATCTATTACTTTTTTTATTGGCTTTACTGCAGAGAATGCTGAAACATTTCAAATCATGTTTTGGCAACCTGAAATGATCACTTTAGGACATCTGTATGTAAACATGAAGCACCCATTTAGGTTAATATTCACGTCTAACAAAGTCAGAGGAAGAAAACAGGAGAATGTTATCATTATTCTTCCAAGCTCAAGAACTTTCAAATTACTTGATTTTTTATGATCTTTCATCGACACAGAAATGTACTCAGTGGAGTGACAAATACGTCAATTCAGCCAAGACATATGCTAAGACATGACACTTTTACAGCTGAATCAGGGAGTAGTTTGTGCGTCTTCCTTACGTTCACAGCTGGGCAGAGGGTGGCTCCACTCTCCTTTGTTTTGACACTGCAGCACTGGCTCCCCCAACAGGTAGAAGCCAGGATCGCAGGACAGCTGCACCTGAGCACCGGGGCTCACCTCCACAGTGGAGGCATGCAGGTGGGGCACGGCGTTCTCTAGCTTGGGGCAATCTGGAGAGACCGGGAAGAGACAGAGCCACTGTGACTTTACTTGCACGACACAGGGCAGGTTTAAACTGTTGTTGTTAGGGGCAAACAGAGAGGCTAATGGCAGCATGCAGGGAAGTATTCTCTGAGGTATGCTAAATGAAAAGTTTAACTCCAGGGTGTATATGGCTGATATTTGTGAAGCTTCTCTTACCAGCACAGAAAATGCTGTTGAGGTTCACTTTGACTCGGCCCACCACCCCAGTGAGGAAGTCTGGCCAGGCGAGGACATTCCCTCTGTGGGTCACATGGGAGGCTGGACAGCTGCTGGCCAGGACCTTGATCTACAGAAGAGAGAAGGAGAAGATCTGTTGGTACAACCTTCACATAAATATTGCTATTTTATGACTGCAGACTACGGTTTCATAGACACGTGTTCTAATCTTCCGAAACAATCCTAAATAGTATATTTAACAGTCGATTGCTCCATTTACCTGCTGAGGTGTGAGAACACGATCCCAGATGTTGAGTTGACTGATGGAGCCGACAAAGGATTCGACAGGGTTGAAGCCCTCGCCTCTCTGATCCTGGTCCTGACCTAATACCAGCGCCCCACCACCTACAGGACACATGTTAATGGTCAGAGGTTAGCCAAAACTCAGGGAGGAATAAATTTTGTTCACACAAAAGAATGTGAGAATCTTATATACTGTAGATCTAACATTGTTTCGTTATGGCAGAAAGAGGTCGAGGATAGCACTACACCTGGGATAGTGGTGCCAACTGACAGGCCTTTGCCTCCGTCTGAGGGCTTCCCATTGATGTAGATTCTCCAGTCACCATCCCAGCTCCTCCAGGACACCCCGATGTGGTACCACAGACCAGTGTTCACTGCAGGACAGTCAGTGATCCGCTCCTTACCGTTCACATACAGGACCCACCTGCAGGGAGGGAGAACAACAGGAAGAGTGAAAAATGGTCAGCAAGGATTTAATACAGAAGACAAGAAGCAGAAGATTTATTGCCCACACTCTTTTTATATTTATATTCTCTCAGCTCTTAATATATCACTGACCCGTTGTAGTCTATGAGCAGGAAAGCGTTGTCGCTGCCCTCCACAGCGTAGGACACAGGTGTGCCGTAATTGGTGGTGTCCGATGACCTCATCCAAAAGGTGCAGGTGATCTCTGTCAGTGCCGGCATCACTCCATCCATCATTACGTAACCATGGATGCCGGACACCTCGAAGTCCAGGTTGAAGGCAGAGGACATCTCTGATAGGACAGAAAATCATTTACATGTATATTATTTCACATATTATCATCCTCTATGTGACAGACAGGCGAACGATTGTGGAGGCTGGGGGGTTACGAGATAAATTTGTGGGACCTTGATATGTTTGACAGGAACATCTAATAATCATGCAGAACTTAAGTCTGACTTTTCTCTAATCTTTGCTTTTTTTTCTGTGCGGACAAACCGATGGTTTAACCACTCCCAACTCATAAACACACGCAACTTGTGACAAGGGGGAGACGTTGCTTCAATTTAAAAGGGCCACATGCAGTAAAATATTGTAACATGTATATTTATTACTAGCTGTTTCAGTAGACATTTCTCTTCAAACACCAACTGCAACAATTTTTGAAAAGAGACCATTAAAAGGACTTTTTTTATTGTACAAATGTAATACAGGCCAACTTTAGAAACACTATAAAGGGGTTTATGTGTTTCAGTAATATATTAAGTGTGTTTAATTTGAAAATGAGTAACATCAACAACCAATAATTCCTGCCCTAGCTGTGCTTAAATGGAAATCTCAAGCCAGGTTGAACGGACACTTCCATAACATTTACATCAGTTATCTCTCTCTCTTCCCCTCCTCCAGAGTTGCCATGGTGATGTGTCATCTGTCCTATAGTACCTGTCTCACACCTGGTTCCGTTGAACCCAGGGAGGCAGCGGCAGGTGTAGGACCCCAGACCGTCCAGGCAGCTGGCCCCATTCACGCAGGGGTTAGGGTCGCACTCGTCCACGTCCACCTCACACAGGCGGCCACGGTAGCCCTCCACACACTGACACCTGAAGGAAGACACGGTATAATATCACCTACAGGTACACACTACTGGTCATGATTGTCAATGTTTTTATTCAGTTTTGATTCAAGCAATTCAGCAAGTGCATTTTCTACAACAAATTTAATTTTCTCATTCATATTTCACATTCTGACCCCAGCTCAAATCATGCGTACATCGTATATACATCACATAGTACAATTTCAGAGATTGGAGATAGAAAAATATTTAGGAACAGTTTCTACGTTTCAAAAAAATCAACATTTAAAATCCTTGTTTAGAAGCAACATTACAATATAACATATGTTAAGAGGTCTAAAAGGTTGTTTCAAAAAGCAAAGAGCTGCTTCGTTCCATCAGTTATTACCTGAAATTGTTAACGGCGTCCAGACACGAGCCTCCATTCAGACAGGGGGCGCTGTAACATTCATCGATGTTGACCTCACAGCGATCCCCTGAGAAGCCAACAGCACAATTGCAAGTGTAGCCGCCTGTCAGGTCCTCACACATACCTCCATTCAGACAGGGGTTGGACAGGCACTCGTTTATTTCCAGCTCACAGCGCGATCCTGCGGAAATGTGAAAAGACAAGAAGTAAAACGGCCACATTTTCAAAGCAGTCTGTCCTTTTCTACACCATATAGTATATATAATATAATTATATGTGTGTATAGAATATACTCTGAATGAATGAATGAATAATTATGATGTATGAAAATGTAACACAGTCCTGTTAACTAACCCGTGAAGCCGCCAGCACAACTACAGGTGAACCTGTTGACCTCGTCCACACACACGCCTTCGTTCAGACAGGGAGAAGACACACACTCGTTCACCTCCGCCTCACACAGAGAGCCTGAGGCAAACGGGAAAAAGGTAAGCGTCAGATAGAAGATAAAGCACAAAGGTGAGATACAGTATTTTTGGCTAAATAGAAGCTGCATAGATGTCAAGCTAAAACAGAAGCTCTTTGCACATGAAAAGTTCAGAATTTGGTTTTCACCTGACAGCAGTGACATGACATGTGCTGATCAGATTTTTCAAGTCAAATAACACTCTCTAAACCTCCATTCACTTGTTAAAACTTTGAGATCTTTGTGTACATCAACTCTCTCACCTAAAAATCCAGGCTTGCACTGACACTGGAAGTCTCCCATACCATCTTTACACAGGCCTCCATTCTGGCACGGAGCAGAGTCACACTCGTCTATGTCAATCTCACACTTTGCACCTGAGAGACAAATATCAGAGGCTGTATCAAATACTCGTCATATCAGAGTCTCATGCTTCAATGTCCCCCTTTTATTTTAAAGATGCTATTACATTTATGCTACTTGTGTTAATAAATAAGTCTCTGACTGGTGGTTTACCTGTGAACCCTGGCATGCAGGTGCAGACGTATCCCGCCCCGACCTCCTCACATGTGCCCTTATTCTGACAGGGATTCAGGAAGCACTCATGGAAAACCTGCAGGAACAGCCAATTAGCCAATTAATGTGTCACGCAGGAACAGTAAAACTTTCAAAGAAAACTCCATCCTTGAGCTGATGTTCATAAATTTCTATTTATTTCTGGCAAGTAAATGAGTTCCTTCAATAATGTTGGTATAAATGGTGTAATTTAAGTTTTACAAGATGGAGCTGGACAGTTGACGCAAATTCACCCTCTTCATTCTATTATAAACAGGAGGAATTAATGCATTTGAAATTACTGCTTTCAAGATTGCTGGGTTAGTTGTAGCCATTTTCCTTAGCTCTGACAAGTGAAATAGAGATGCCCTGCGATGGATCTTGGACATATAATGATGGCAAAATGTGACAAATAATCAAAAATAAGATAAAACCAACCTGACTGCTTGCTTGGTAGTCCTCAATGACCTCCACCTCTGGAGCTGCAGTCACACTCTCCTCTTTGGGAAGAAAACTGGAGCCAAAACCTGACAATGACACCCAGAGAAAATACCGGCAATGCAAGCAAAGACAAGTCGGAAAAACACAGCAAGGATCTTTCCCCTTGCCACCAAACCCGCAGACGGTTGTGATGTGTCTGAACAAAAGCCTGTATTCTTATTGAAAACTGGCAGCGTGTCCTAACCACTGTTCATTCCCACACTTCAGGCATGCAGCGTTATTCATTTCCATTCGGCAGCAGAGCAATAAAAGTCATATTATTTCCATTTCCCCCCTGATCCCGTGCAGTAATTCCTTTTCCAATTGGATTGAGCTGTCACAACACAGATCAAACTGGCGCGATGGCAGCAAGTTTTGAAACTGTAGGAGAGCTGTCACACAGAGCATCTTACACAGAACAGTTCCTTATAGTTCGCTCTGTGCTGACTTCACTTGGCACGTCCCATAGAAATTTAACATAAGTCACTTTACATGCCAGCTCCAAACAGTGGTGTCAGAAGAGAAGTCCGCTGTGTGAAAATCTGCACTTTGCCAAAATCTGCATACATGTGCGTCCATCAGAGCTCTGGAGCTGCATGTGGAACAAACTAGGATGGTGTTGTTTTAGTTCAAATTAACATTGTTTCCAATCGAGAATTTGTGGCTGGACTTGAAAAAGGCTGCCTTTGCTTATGCCAACAAGTATTTCATATTTTATATTTGTAATTAGATTACTTAGAGACTGTCTATGACTGACTAGACTAGACTGACTAGAGTCTGTCTATTGATCAGTGTCAAAAAAGCCCCTTTGTTTTAAAGGGAAATTTCTCAGGGGGAGTGAGTATCTTATATATCTATCATGGCACATTTTGAGAGAGAGCCAGTACAACTAGTGAACAATGACTTTATTTTGACATTTATCACATTTCAGATTTTATATCTCTGAATAATGTGTAATTTTTGTGTTCCAATAAAGCTGCACACTTACTGTTCTGACCAAGGAAGATATTTTTCATAGCTCTCATTTCAATGTGTTCAAAACAAAACTTTTTAGTTATGAAAGGATGGTTTGGAGACCTCCCATCCTCCTTAATCCAGTAATTATCGGGACAAAATTGTAAACCCTGAGCCACATACATCAAATCTGAGCCACAATTAGTATTTATGTAGGTACACAGCAACAAAGCTATAACACTTTAATAATGGACAAATGATTGGCAAATGAAGATACTACAGAACAGTTAGATTTTTGTAGACCAACTGTTGTTTTAACAGATTTTGAAACCAATTCAAATGCACAAATAGATTTTCTACATTCTAGATATCAAATGGAGGGATCGTGTGCGTATTTGTGTGGGTCTGACTCAAAAAGGATTTGGGTTGTTTTCTGGTCGAGGACACTTACTGGAGCAGTGCTGTATGGTGGTTGCCCCTGTGACGGTGGTGGTTCCATAGAAGGGACAGGAGAGGCAGTAGGAGCGGCCATGTTCAGGCTGGTAGTAATCTCTAGGACACGGGTAACAGGGAACCAGACCGGTACGGGAGAAATGACCTGCCGAACAGGGGACTGTGGGAGGGGAGACGAGAGAGGATGAGAGGAAAAAAACGAAGCAATGGAAATAAAATGGAGCAGGTGAAAAGCCAGAATCAGTCAAAGATGTGTTTTGAAAAAAGTGTCATTTGCTGGTTGAAAGGTCCAACAGCTGGGAGCTCCTCATCTTTAAAGGTTATAGCTTATTTTTGTATTTCAACTGGGAAACTCAGGTAGCAAAAAAATTCAGTTTCCAGATTTATCATCCAACTTTTAACGGCAACTGTATGAAGTTTCCAAGTAGGAATTTCTGATATAATTGCACATGAATGCCAAATACTAACAGACACATTTTTTGCCTACAGACTGGAATTATGTTTGTTTTTGTTACCTAGCATCATTAACTAACTAAAATAAGCAAGTAGATAAGACATTAAGCGAGTACATTCCACACTGTCAAACTGTGTCACCTCCACACTCTGTCTCGTCCACTGCTCCTCTGGTGACGGTCGAGGTCTCGTCAGGGCAGACGAGACACTCCCTGGCGCCAAAACCAGGCTGGAAGTGACCCAGCGGGCATGACTCGCAGATCTCCAACCCGTTCAGAGAGTGACTGCCAGGCTTACACTGCCCTGCAAACACAGGCAAATCACCACGTCCTGAACAATGTTCAGACACAGACGGAACAAGGCTGAGGTCTGACCGTGGGAATGTGTCTTACCTTTGCACTCAGTGACGCTGCGAGAGTGCAGGTAGGCCGTTGAGGTTCCCTCAGGGCAGGATTTGCACTCCAGCTGACCCTCCTGGTCCTGGTAGGAGCCCAGCCAGCAGCTCGCACACTCGTGATGTTCCAGAGAGAAGAACGTTCCCACCGGACATTGGACTGCAATAGCACATGCAATTAGTGATTTACTGGTAAGCATAAAACTTTTAATAAAAACTTTTAAAACTTTTTCATATATTTTATATTGTCATAAAGGCTAGCAAACTCCGCTGGTTAGATGAGTGTGAGTACCCTCCATTCAACCCCCTCCCACTCACCACACATCCTGCCTTTGAGCATTGAGCCCGGCCTGCAAGACAGGAAGGCCTTCCTGCTCTCCAGAGATTTGGGATCA
The DNA here is from genome assembly GCF_017976325.1 of Chelmon rostratus. Taxonomy (NCBI): domain Eukaryota; kingdom Metazoa; phylum Chordata; class Actinopteri; order Chaetodontiformes; family Chaetodontidae; genus Chelmon; species Chelmon rostratus. The sequence goes on along the minus strand of NC_055680.1, from coordinate 12,928,901 downwards.
GCTACAATCATCTCTGAGGACACGTGGAAACTGGACAGCGGCTGCTTGGCCAGAGTTCGCTTCAGACGATTGGTCAATTGCTCCAGCGTCCGCAGGAGTCTCTTCTGATTGGCCACCTCTATTGAGTCGTTCCTCGATAGGGGCAGAGGGATGCTTGCTGGGAGAATGGACAAAGTTTAAAGGACTGATAACTCACAACTGATGGCATTGAATATAAAAAACACAGATGGAATGGGTATAAAACACATAATATGCCATCACGCCAACCAAAACCTGAACATTTATTCCCTGCGCTGCAAAGCTCAGTGATCACATTTAATATACCTGTGATGTTAAAAAAGATCTGGATCTTTTGGTCTCTGGTGGGTCCTGTGATTTTTCTGTGCCTCTTGGTGCGCTGGTGGGGTTGCACGCCACTGTCTTGCTGCCGCCTGGCGAGCTTCCGAGTGCCTGTGGCGAAGCCTGACTCAAAGTAGGCGTAGTCCTGTGCGCCCTGAGGACTCCAGCTGTTGCTCCAACCCCCTGGTACTGATGCAGAGGGAAGGATGATGAGCTTTAAAAAGATACGTCACTTAAAATACAGGTGGGATGTTTAGTGAGGGTGTATTTTGTATCCTACCAATAGAAAATCCGTTCTCGTAGTCGTAGTTGTACTCTATACAGTGTCCCTGTGACATCACCTCCAGCTTGCAGGTGACATCATCGCTGCTGCAAATGTTGGGAAGCTGTGGAGAAGAAGGAAACAAGCAGCATGTGTTTGAGAGCTGATTTATAACAAATCAGTGTCTATGTAGGTGTATACACAGAATCCAAATCCTCACCATGCCTCCCAGTTTGGTGTTGAACTCCCCAGTAAATGTCTTGACCATGTCCACATCGTCACAGCGAGATGCTTTAAACAGCATCTCAAAGGGCTTGAAACCGTTGTTTGCTATACGGTTCACTGAGAGGGACAAAAGCAGTTTTATAAGGCGTAGCGGTTTATTTCAACATGCTGCCCATTAGTCTGGATGTGTTTTATTGTTAGGCAAAAATAGTCAGAAAAAAAGAAAACGAAAACTATGTGTGCAACAATGGAATGTGCCTGCAGTAATGAGACAAGCCTGTGTGCACACGATTAGCAGTAATACAGAGACAGACAGCAGGTTCCTAAATATTTTAAAAAGAAGTAGCAGTACACCTTTGCTACACTTACCTGAGCAGTCGGGTCTGTCTGGAGAGTATGGTGGCTCCCACACACCATTGTAGGCGCAGAAGTAGCTGTGCACTGCATCCTGAGTGAAGCTGTAGCCGTCTTTACAGTGAAGAGTGCAGTTAACACCCTCCTCTTCTTCAGAGCAGAGGAACTCTCCATTCACTGGGACGTACGGCTGGTCGCAGGTCGTCCCTGAGCACACACATAGTATATAATACCTCCATGTTTTAGTCATGTTGGAGCACACTATTTTACAACAGCACTATAAACACGCCATAAGATCTATTTGTTTATAATAGTTTAATGCTGTATCACAACTGAATACAGTTGCAGAAGAACACAATATATGGGGGATACACAGTTTAAACATACTGAATAAAAATAAAGTAAAATATTTACGCAAATTACACAAAAAACAGTGAATTTATACAACAAGACTCAATGAAAGCTAATGAAAAAGGTGCTGTCAGCTCTATACCTTGCACAGTGATGGTGAGGTTGCAGGTGCGGCTGTTTCCTGCTGCATCAGTGGCTGTGTACTGGACCAGAGTCTCTCCTACCGGGAACTGAGAGCCTGGACTATGGCTACTGGTCACTGTGAGGCGACCACCTGAAAGAGACACACAATACAAAAGTGTTGGTGAAAGACATACAGTACATATAACACATGTTAACTGTGTTGTGACATACAGTATATAATGAAAAATCATTCTGGTTAATTTATTATACAAAATGTTACTTTTTTTATACTCTTGTTATTGCTTATTAGGTGATGACACATCAGCATCACTCTTGTGAGTGTCATTAGCTAATCTAATTACAGTGGCCAAACCTATTTTATGTACATTGTGATAACAGTTGGACTCCTGGAAATTCAGACAAAGTGAACACATTTTCGGTGCAAATATTGTAGACAGTGATATTGTTCAGAATGTATGAAAATAATGAGGAATAATGAAGTTTTTGCTAAAATTAAATATACATTATTTGTAACTTTAAAGATTGCATGTGAGTTTTCATTAATACTTTACATTACATTATTTTAAGCTAGGAACCTTTTCTGGAGTCAAAAGTGTTACTCCAGTTATCCTGCAGAGGGCAGTCTTGGCCTTACTCCATTCTCCAGGATGAAATGACTCACTCTTAGTAAGCCATAGAAGTTATGTTAAACAGTGATATGTTGACAGGAATGGTGTGTCTGGCATCACACAGCAGCAGAAAAATCCAGCTCTTGGGCTTGGAGGGGGAAAGTTGCTACAGTTTGCTTGGCGTAAGAAAAAAAAAAAAAAAAACGAATGTGAGGTGAGTGATGGATAGCAGCTTGGGAGAGGCAGCAGTGATGAGAGCTGTGTATGAGTGTGTGTGCTTGCACATATGAACCAGTATGGGTCTTACCTGCAGGCTGACACACAGGGTATGAACAAAAAAAAATCTGTAGTGCAAGTGTGAGAGACACGATTAAAAACAAAAGGAGAAGGTGGAAAAGGGAGTGATTGACCTTTCATTTGACTCCAATCCACCTTCTCCATTAAAAGTCGCTCCAGCGAGGCTGACACATGTCTGGCCTGCTGGAGTCTGGTGTCTCCTGTTATATATAGCCTGTGTGTGTGTTTGCCCGTGTGTTTATGTGTGTGTCTGCTGAGTCGCGACTATATATAGTGCTGGCATCAGGGTGTGGGCCTGGAAAAACAAAACACTGACGTCGAAGCAGCGCTGGGCTGACGTCGTGCGGCCCGAAGCAGCCGCAGCAGCCTGTTATTACAGTGCATGTGTGTGTGTGTGTGTGAAGCGAGTGTGTGTGTATGTGTGCGTGTTTGATGGGGATGCACCTCTGCAGGCAGGTGGGGAATGAGCACGCCGGGTCTTGGCGGTGAGTTCGAGGCCTGTGTTTTGTGTGAGCCTCCATGCCCGCCTACATTTCGGTACACACAAACACATATCTGAGCTGTGTTAGTGTTATTTATATGCGTGCGTATGAAGCCAGAGCCAATGAATTACATGGGCCCAGCTGTGGGCTGGAACCCTGGAGAAGTCTGGTTTGCTGTCTGTCACCACTGCTGTTTGGGTGCAGCTAGAGTGCCAGGAGAAAGCCAGCCAGCTCTACGATATTTAGTCTGTTTGGCAGAGTGGCCTTGATGCTTGATCGGTCTGAATTGTTAAGCATCAACGTAGTGAGCGTGGCAGGGTGGCCTCAGCTGACAGCAGAGAAACAAGTTGCATATTAAATCCTCACAACAGCCCTGCATGCGCCTTGTGACCTCTCGAACTGCCCTGCAACAAGAAAATAATGTGCTCCAGATTGATTTTTTTTTTTTTAGATGGAGCTGCAATAAAAGACGTGTTGAGAGGACATTGTGTTTATGTATTAACACTTGGTTCAAACCTTGATAGATTCACAAAGCAAATTTGTCAGTAGTCACACATAAGATGACAATTTCACCGACTGATACTCTATAAAGATCTCGCTGCACGTGATAGTACAGGAGGATGTAGTATAAACACGGTTACGTGAGAACATAAAATGACAGAGTAGCCCAACAAAACCACTGCAATAAATCTAATAAATGTGTAGTGGAAGGAAGCCGTTCTGGGGGGGTGTCTAAGACTCTTCACTGAGGGTTGATACCAGCTTAAAGATCATAATTTTACATTTACATTAACATATCATGAGCATATGAGATATGATAAATTTCTACATATTTACGACCCAGATTCAAAAAAAGTTGGGACGCTGTGCAAACCATAAATAAAACAAAATGTGATAGTTTGCCAATATTTACTGACACATACTCAATTGGATACAGTATGAAAACAATATACTCAATGTTTTACTTCATCAACTTCATTGATTTTTGAAAGCGGGTCATTCATCATCCTTCATATGAGGACTTTCACTTTGGTTACTTTAGTACATTTTGCTGTTGCCTTGCTTTTTTGCTATGAGCTGAACCTCCACTGGGCCAACTTGGAACTAGACGAATATTTTTCCTGTGGGTGTACTGCTGGAGTGTCAACTTTGCTGAGACAGTGATTAATACCAAGATCTATTGTGCACTGCAGTTACTCCAATTAAGAAACAGAAATTATGACTTGACACGTAATTCAAAAACATTTAACCCTCCCTTGTGAGTCAAGTACTGTGTGTGCTCACATAATCATACAAATGACTGTGTGAAAATCGGATGGAATGAGTGCAAATTCTCACAAAAGAGCATTTTTTATAGGAAAAACACCTGCTTCTCTCTGCTTCCTCCATCTGTTTTAACATTAATGACATTAACAGGCACTGTCACAGCTTCATCTGCCCACAAGTCCCATTCTCTCACTCTATCACTCCCTTAAATGCAGACACACAAATGACACATTCATGCACACAATTACAATCCATCCTCTCACCATTCCATGTGTCCTCACCGTTAATCACACACACACACACACACACACACACACACACACACACACACACACACACACACACACACACACACACACACTCTAAGGTCCTCTCCTGATCCCCTTTTTCCAGTCGGCCAACGGAAAAGATCCTGTTTAGCCATCATCAGCGGAGGAAGAGGGTGGAGCCGAGTGGAACAGAGGAGCAAAAGAATAAACCATCTACTGCGCTGCCGTCTGAGAATGACGACCAGACATACCTGAGTTGTCGGAAAACTGTGGCACCTCCCAAACGACCGCCGTCTCCGTGTCTGTGGCCTGGGCCGTGGGCGGCGACCTGCACCTGTCAATCACTGGGGGCTCCGTATCTAGAAAGGGATATAGGGTTGTTAACGGTAGGTGTGATGCCTCATGACCAGATGGAGAACACACAATAAAAACAGCACATTTGGGAACATTAAACATATTGATGGCAGTCTTTAGCTTTAGCAAGACTGGAACAGATTATGGCAATAGAAGAGAAACACAGTTGGGAGCGGAGTGCTGCGCTGTGATCTGACGTTCTGATGCAGCAGAACAGAGTGTCAGAGGGCACTAGTTAAACACATGTCTCTAATAAAAAACCACAACGTTCCACCACCGTAATAACATATGGAAATGTTCACGGCTACCATGCTCGAGGTTTTCCCCCCTGACTGCTGTGATTATCGAGCGGCTGACATGGGACACCCTTGTTTTTCACTCTCTGCAGTAACCCTGTTTGGCATCTGCTGTGGAGGGGGTGGGGGTCGGACTCCTCAATTAAATCGCAGTTTTACACTGAATGACAGAAACAAGCTGCAGCACAGAGGTAGGCAGTAGGGTCCGCACTGATGGATAGAGAGGCTGTCCAGTAACTGAGGAGCGACTGGTTTGAAGCTCATGAAGGTGAGCTGAAGACTGTCTTTTGTGCCGTGCATGTAAAAATAAAATTCTTTGCTCACTTTTCCACTGCAGCGGATTTCAAGTGTCTCAGACACAGTGCATGAACAATATTATACTGATTTGCTCTCAAGTTGCTCTCACCTTCAGCTGATGATTACTCTGAAATACATGGTTGCTCTGGGTTGAACCCATTGATTTTTAAGACCGAGCACATGTTGCTAATTGTCATCGATTTGCATCTGCATTTGTTGGAAAGCATTCCTTCTTTGATTTCTCCAGCTTGGTCCCGCACCTGTTGAAGATTTTCTTTAAACGTGCGAGCCCTTTTCCTTTAATCATTTTTGATGTGGACCACAAAGTAGATATTGTGGTACGATCATACATGCGACTTGTATTTGATTGCTCCGATTGGAATTTGTCACAACTGCCATGAAATCACATCAGTGATCTAAAACACATTTCATATGTATACAAAACAACCCAGCATTGTGTACTTGCGCCAGCATTATGAGGGAAAAGAAGAAGACAAAACAATAGACACAAAGCCAAAGAGCTGATGTCACTGTTATTAGGGAGACGCCTCGCCCGTCAGATCAGACGTCTTCATGTCTTTTTTATTGTCTTAAAAGCCAGTATGTGTATAATTTTATGTGAGCACAGCTTCTGAGACAATGAGACAATCCCAGCTTTCAGTCTATGAATTCTCCAAACTGGGGAAATTACCACTCAGGGAATACTACCACCAGGGTGCGCCAATGTCTGATTTTTTCTAATTCTATAGATAGAGTTTTTGCCTTTATATCTGCCACTTTTCATTCATTTTTTTGTAATTGATGGAATTGTAGAAAAGACAGACCTAAAGTCAGTTTTCCTATCTCTCAGTCAAATGAGCCATGCGAGGCCATATGCAGCATTCATTGTTTGCTTTGATGCAGTCTCCAGAAGGATGAACTCACCGATGACAGTGACTGTGAAGGAGCAGTTGGCCTGGTTTCCAGAGCGGTCGGTCGCGATGTACGTGATGGTTTCCTTTCCAATGGGGAAGAGCTGGGGAGGGGCGTACACTGGCTTCACCTGCACCACCACCTGGAGGAGGGAGAGACAGTAAAACATGGAGACCTGACTCAATATTCGCATTTATGAGAGGGGTCATGTTGAGAGACAGAAGATATGTTGAGTGGATTAAAAAGATTTCACTAATTAGTAATCATCTGAAACCAGTCTCAGGGGTTACCTGGCTAAAAAAAATGGATTCTCTTGTTCCAGCTGCTGAAATGTTTTAATGTGCTGATTTTCATCTTGAATATATAATAAAAAATGCTAATCTTTAATCTAAATCATTTGTAGTTGCATCCCTCCTCCTGTACGTTTTTTGTAAAGCATCCAACCTCTTCTTTAGAGTTGTCGGTGGCAGTAGGGACGTTCCAGCTAACGTTAGCGGTGCCACGCCGCTCATCCGTCTCTGCAACGATGTTCCCGGGGCACTGGATCCACGGTGGTTCAGCATCTGAAGAGAGAGAAAAGAACAACACACTTTAGAGGAAGGAGAGAATCAGATGAGGGACTGGACATTGCAAATGAATTTAGATGCAGTAAGATTCGAATATCGCAGATGTTCACCCCATCGCATCCTGTATACAGTGACCTCAGCCTGCTGCTTGTTATCACTGAGGAAGTAGATGCGTGATGTCATCTGACCTGTGACCCCTTTAATCACACACTCATTATTGGCCATTACTGAATCGAAGGCAGAGTGCACCGCTGTCATTGTTCCAAGAAGACCAAATCCCACGCTACTTTTATACTGCATGTGGTCACAACTGTCCCTTATCTCTGCCCATCCATTGGCACAACATCAGGCCACATCGGTAAACGAGCACAGGTTAATAGAGATAGATGGTAGCGACTTGTCGATCATAAGGTAGCCATGACATAAAGCATACCCTGCTTCATCATCTATTATACTCACAATTGGACCATAATTTACAAAATGAACATCATGCTGTATTGAAGAAGACTTGAAACCAGTGATTAAGACCATAAACTCATTAGGAAACTGTTTACTGAAGTAGAAGTGAGAAGTCATTTCACATAAGCTTACATACAGTCGGACTGCTTTTAGCAACCAGCTAAATTCTGCTTCTTTCATTTTAGGCATTCCGGTTTCTGACCTGGGATTAAAAGGTTAAAATCAAAACAGACCTCATGTCAAATGCTGATTCCATCTACTGCCAGATGCAATAAACAGTGATGGGACAGCAGCAGCATTGAGATTTGAGAAAGATGGATGCGTTCGCAGGGTCTCAAACAAGCAGGAAAGGTCTGGCTGCAGAAAAGAGAGTATTGAATGTTCTCACGTTCATTATTCATTATAATCGACTTGCTGCTAAGCAATGCACAGACCCCCTATTTTCCTCTGATGATGGGAAACCCTGTATAAACGAAGTATTAATATCTGCCTACTTGGATAGTGGCAACTCAACAGCCACCATGACCCTTGGATGAAATAGCTTCTTCCATTTTCTCATTCTCCATGCAGCATGTCATCATTAATGTGAAGCCAGCACACTTCAGTTCAACTCGGCTCGAGCCGGCAGTAAACGAGCAAAGCCTCCAAGAGCTGAATCTCCCATCGATCGGCAGTGGTCATGCCTGTTGCGTTGTGTAAGAGAGTTGTTCCCATCTGGACCTGATGACCCATCCACTTAGGCATCCGTCTCTGCTAAACACTAACACACTTAGCAGCAATCGGCTCCATTCATCCTCATAACAAGGGAGGAATATTTCACGTTGGGTGTCATCAGCGTGAAGTGAGAGGCGAAACAAGCCAGAAGCTTACAAAGGGCACTTTCATCTCCCGCAATTACTGTGTATTTCTTGATCTACTCATAATGTGCCGCCCATACTGCAGCACTCCCTCTTTCTACCTCATCTACCTTTTATTATCTCTTTTTCTCTCCCCTCTCTCCTTCCTTCAACCCATTTTTGTCTAAGGGGTTTAGAAAAACCCATCCTCTCTCCACCACCCCTTTTTAAAACACCTACGGATGACTCATCCTCCCCTCTCACCTCCCTGTCCGCCCTGCCTCTCCACTCGTTTTCATCTTTACGGCGCCTCTTCCTCTCCTTAACGACAGCAGTTCCTTCATTAGCAAACTTTCACCGTGAGGAAATGAGGGGATTGAGGACGTTCGAGGGGAGGCAGGCAGAGCCGCTCTGCACCACCTGTTTCACCTGCGAGGCATCTGGAGCGCCGAGGTCCATTATAATGATCTCCAGCCCAGTAGGAGTGGAGGGGAGAGACACGAGAGCTCGGACATGGTATGGTTTGAGTTAGTGACCCGAGGCCTGCTTCAAAACGGGGTTAGCGCCATTCTCACCATTCACAAAGCGGAGAAAATGCAGAGCGGGGGAATAGAGAATGGAAAAAATTCTCCCTCCAAGTTTCCTGCTGTTTTCCTTTTATATCTTTCTCTTTCTCCACGTATTCAGTACCGCTCTCTTTGCTCTTTTTACAAGCCCTCTCTTTCTGCTTTGCACATAAACCTACATGTTACAAGTGCCATTCATTCTAAGCATGCACAGTTTTTACAATATAGTACGAGTTAACGACATATTATCATATTGAATTTTCAAACTACCTAAGGTGAGAAAGTACAGGCAGGTACCACCAAATAAGATGCTGCATCTATCTTTTAGTATTTTACACAGGAGGGGAATGGTTTTAAATAATCTCTTTAATTCTAATCTGCAGAAGGTGCAGACATACATATTTTAAGATACAGCACATAACTCTCCATATAATCACAAATTGTTGTTTTTATATTTCTCTGTGTTTACAATATTAACAAACAAGGTATGAAATGTTAATTATTGGGCTTAAGAATTGTTGGTAGGCATATTTTTGACTTGCTATGACTATTTTTAACCCTGCTTCCAGTCTTTCTGCTAAGCTAATTAACTCCAAGCTCCAGTGCCAGACATGAAAGTGGTATAAATCTTCTAACATCTGTCAAAAAAGCCCAATTTGTTGAACTATTGCTTTAAATATACCCACCCCAACTAAATTACCAACCTAATTGAGGAAAAAATCCTTACATGAACTCCCCTATCTGACCTCCACTGACCCAAATGTTGACCTTTGACCTCATCATATTTCACATCCTCGTCCCGACCCCACAACACATCTACAGCTGGCCCTGACCTCTGACCATAGAAGTGAAAAGATGAATTTCCTTTCTAGGAAAACTCAGTTACCTGTACAGACAGCTTTGTGGACATTAGCTGTCCAGTTCCCAGAGCCCAGGCACACCGCCTTCCTGTTTCCCTGGAGAGTGTAACCTTGACGGCAGGTGAGCAGGCAAGCGGAGCCCGGCGACGCTGCCCTCTTCCCGCAGGCAGGGGGCGCCAGCAAGATGTTCTTCAGGGTCACGATGGGAGGGCAACGCACCTCTGGGGACAGAGTGGGAGAAACCAAGAGATGAATCTGATTTAGTTTACCGTCTGCAGACCGTCAGAGCTGGATTCCACATCTCATGACTCTATAAAAGTAGTTGAAGAGGTTTTCAGAATTGCATTGAGCTGAATTACTATTCATTGTGCGCTAATGAAACCAGGCTTGCGGCTGAGTATTAGGAGATGCAGCCGGTCTGAGCAGAAAAAACAGAGCAGAACAGGCAAATAAACCTCGTCCAAGATCATGAGTGTGTTTCCTGTGTTTTTACCCGACTACGATATAATCTTACATTCAGCTGGCTCCACAATAAATGCCAACAATAAAGCTATTTTCGGGGTCTGTCTATCAAAAACTGGCACGAAAACAACACACATTTGGTCGGATATCAACCTAAGAAAGCACTGACCACAGGACTAACACACTGGAGGCTTTTTATGCATTGTTGGGATGCAGGCCAGTGCGGCTTTCACTTGATGATAGATGGATCATTCTCATTCTCTCCTTCTCTAACTCTTTTTTTCACTGGCTTTAGCTGGAGGAGCAATAAAGGGAGAAATCACGGAGAGGGAGATTCAATAAGGGAGATTTCACTCAGATGATAAATATCTCTGCATCCTCTCAGGGCAGCCGAGGTCCGATCCCGTTTCACCACAGCGCAAACAAACACTAAAACAAACCACTCAGCTGCGACGGCAGCCCACAGCGGCCCCTTAGCTGTGTTAAAGAGGTAACGAGAAAACAATGAGACAGTCAAACAAACAAGCTGTAACTCAGTCCGAGCACGCAGGGAAAGAGATGGTAGTTATCGATAAACAGAGCGAGTTTTCCGGAAGCGGACGGTTCGGGTTTTTTTAAATAGAACAGCTAGCTGGTTGGTTGGAAGTGAGTCAGCGCGGGCCGGAGCAGTGAGGCCGGAGGTTTGTGGCTCTCACACTGTCCCTTTTTTGTGTGCTGCTGTGCCTGACCTGGGTGCTCTCTGTGGCGGGCATGAGTGTGCGCAACTATTTTAACTTAACTATCAGTTGTGAAGTGTGTGGGCAACTTTGTGTGCATGTGTATGTGTGGTGAGTGCAGTTGTGCTATGAGAAAGCAGATGAGTCTTTTCTCCGGATGATGCGGTGTGGCTCTGCGCAAATACGCGCCATATGTTCAACCGCTGTGCATGTGTGAGTGTGTGTTCTCATGTGTGCTTACATATGTGTGTAAAACCACATGTTTCTACACAGAAATACCAATATCATTTGTTATTTTAGAGTCATTCATTTGATAAATTATCTGTTTTTTTAAGCCAGACAGGAATCACAAAGCAAAACCTAGACAGCTAATATGAGCTTAAAGTTAAATACAGTCAGGCTATAAGAGAGATGTACTGCTAGAGAAGTCTATTGTGTGTGTTTGACTGAATGCAGGGTTGTGCCATTTATCATGGAATATAATGCAAATTGAATAACCAAAAAAACAAATCTAATTTAACTCCATAGATGAGGGAACCACAAGGCTTTTGGATGAAGGCATGACAAATGAAAACAAAAATCTAGTGGTTGAGATGATGCCCTCAGAGGGGACAGAAGTAAAGTGAATTACACCGAACTGTGACCCAGTGTCTCCTAGCAGATTTCTATTAGGATGTTTGCCAAAATGGCCACATGTACAGTGCATATACACGACTGATCAATAGTTTGAATTTGCCAGCCGCAAAAACTTAATTTGGGACAGTCAGATGGCTGAGAGGACTGCTCTATACTTTCGGATAGTCTTTCATGTTTTTACGTGGTAGAAAGACCTATTTAGAAATAGAAAGGGACAGGTGGTGGAAAAACCAGGTGTAAATTAGCTCTTAAAGTCGTTTTCAAATTATATTTTGCATTTAGATATTGGGTCATAAATGCCATGGCAAACACAAAAGCACTTCATAATCCATTTTCATGCAGATCCACTGTGTGCCAAGAGCACCTCATGATGACAGGAACTTTTTTCTGATGTAACACACAGGGTGAGATAGAGGTTCGGAGGTGATGAGGGCTTACCCACACACCGAGGTTGCGGTCCACTCCACTGGAAGTTGGCCTGGCAGGTGAGTCTGGAGTCTCCGTCCAGCCTGTAGCCGCGCTCACAGCCCACTTGACACTCCGTCCTGAGGGAGGCGCCGCCGTCACTGCACCTCAGGAAGCCGTGCTGGGGCCGAGAGATGGGCGGGCAGGAGCGGACTGTGGGTTGAAATAAACAAAAAATTAAAAAGTTAGAATGATAGCAGAAAAAAACTGTGTGAAAAGTTTAGAAAAACAGAATAGAAAGCGGGAGCAGCTGATCCAAAAGAAACATACAGCATTTTTATTCTTTTGTTAATTAGCTAGTTATCAATAGTGTATATGACTTGGCTTTTCCTGCTATGTCTGAGTTGTAACACTGAAAAAAACAGACGCTGCATATGACTCACAAGAGGATGAAAAAGCAGTAAATCAACTGCAGGAGCGTAAAGCACGATTATCATCTTTAGCTATAACTTGGGACCTATCATTTAACCCAAAGCCTGAAAGTCCCTATGAAATAAAAGAGAAAAATCCTCATGTGTGCCTGCTCTGAGTTATGCTGAGGTCTAGAAAAGGGTGTGTAATGTGTTATTTCTCATCACCACCCATAGACAGACAGGCGGTTTAGAGGGGACCCTCTCCCTCAGGGCTTAACTAGCTGGGAGGTCCTACAGTATGACTTAGTGTAACACATACAAGCAGACGTATGTACACACGGTCAGAAAATATATACTCTGAACCACTAATATAAATCTTCAACACACACCCTTGAATATTCAGTGTCTTGGTATTTCTGTGAGTCACACTGTTGCCGTCTTTCTGTTAAAACTGGCAGTTTCCTCGTTAATCTCCTGACCTCTCCAACTCCCTCTTTCTTCCTTCCAATCTCAAATCTCCCTCGCTTCTCAATAGCTCTTCTTCCTCTCAACATCTGGCCTGGCAGAAAGCAGTAGTCTCCCGGTACATGTTGACTCCTTGTTCAGTCTAAACACACGCGGCCTCCATCCACTCTGCCGTGCAGGAGACTCGCGGCGAATCAGCGCAACAGATCGACCCGCTCTCGATCGATTTAGTGCTACATAAATGTTTATGAAGGCTCACAGGCGTCAGAAGTGAGGCGGCGGGCTCTGGGGGCTTTGAGGAACGTCCCGTAGCTTAATGAGGAATTATATGAGACATGTGGTGCGGAGGAACCTGCTGGGATCAATCAGACAAGCTTGTATGTTTGTATGTAATCACTACCTAGCCAAGAGCATTAAATGGCAAAATACTGTCTGCATTATGCAAGATAATACAAAGTCTGCAATACCGTTTTATGAAATTCAGATGCGAAAAGGCAAAAAAAAGTCACTTGCGTAACTTATTTGTCTTGGAGATTTTTAGCTCTAATTGGAGCTGGAAGGAATTCCTCCAAAAATTACACTGCAACTAATTTGATTAGCAACACTTCCCTCAGGAGCTGTAATCAAAAGGCCTGACTGATACTGAGATGATCAACAAGCTGGAAAAGAAAAGGTCTTTGCTTTTAAGCACAAAACAGATACGAAGGCGCTCGAGGCCTCCCACTCCTCTATAAGCTTTATTTGAAAAGACTGGAAGAAAAACATAAATCAAATACAACACGAGAAGAGCGCACTCAGGGGAATTCAGATCTCGGCCGGGCGTGTCTGGGGCCATGTGGATGGAGAACAGGCGGCAGAAAGCAGACCAGTCAATGAAACAGGTTGTTCGCTGCAACCACGGGAGGTGCTTTAGCATACAGTGGTATGTAAAAATAGTGGTATGTGAGATTATCTGCAGACAGATATACACACACACACATACAAACGTGATAACAGATAAATTAGAAAATGTGCACGTAAAAATACGTATGATCCCTGGTATAAACTTTGTAGCCGCATGACGTAACTTTATTTATTCAGGGTCTTAAAACTGTTAGCTTTTAACTTTTTTCAAGCAAACACACTAAATTCTCTGGTTCCAGCTTCTCAAATCCAGCAGTTTCATATCATTGTGAACTAAATATCTTTCTGTTTCGGTCGAACCAAACAAACAATCTGAAGACTTCACGTCGGGCTCTGGGAAATAGTGCTGGACATTTTTCACTAGCTTCTACCATTTTTATAAAGTATTACATTGTAGTATTTTTAATCAATAATCACAATAATCATCAGCTTTAGCTCTACTGTTAATATAGCTACTGATCAGCAACAAATAAGAGGCAGAATGCCTGATTCTGGTAACTGCCGAATTGGTAAACTCTCAGTTTTTAGTGGCAGTGAATTATGACATTAGAGGGAGAAGTTTAATGAAAAGACATTTAATAAAAGAGCACACCTCCGCCTGTGATGATCTTTTTTTTTTTTTATAGGTGTACTTCCTCCTTACCTATGCAGCTGGCAGGTGTGCCTGACCAGATGCCGTCAGCTTGGCACAGTCTGATGCTGGTTCCCTGGAGGTCAAAATCCGGCTTGCATCGCACGCCACAGGCCGCATCAAAGTGGTTGTTACATACGTTTTGGATGAAAAAGCCATTTTCTGGTGGAGACAAAGCTGGACAGTATACCACTGGGAAAAGAGGAAAAAAAAAAAGAGAGGAGAAGAAAAATGTGAAATCCTGACTTTCGTATTGAAGCTCACTCAAAAAGACAAAAACAGACACACAATGCAACACACACACAAAGAAAGCCTGCTGCTGAAAAACACACTGACTCTGGGAGTCAGTGGAAGTTGATGTTTCTGACAAAGAAGACAAGAAAGCGTGAGAGCAGAAAATCACAGGTTGTCAAACATCGTCTCGCCAATCTACACAGAGGGAGGAAGAGAAAGCACAACGCGGTCCATGAAACTGGTGATTAATGAACATCATTGTGCTCGCATGAACTGTGGTGTGGAAATCATTGGCTCATCTTTCAAGGAATGGGTGGGCCGCTGAAATTACTGGAAGAAGAATCATAAGACTGAACGCACTGATACTAATATCGCACTTCTGTGGAATACTGTGTTTCTGTTCCAGCTGATTTATCGTTATAAACACGACTTTCACTACCTTAACCCAGTACCCAGTGTGCTTATTGGCCACAAATTCTCCAACATTTTTTACTTTGCGAGATGTGTTTGTTCACCTGTTAATATCTTTGTGCAATTTTCCTTTTTTTTTTTTTTTTTTACATCATTACAAACTCATAAAACTTGAAAATCACACTGTTTTTGGGGTTTACTGCGCAGCGGCCTGCTTGCCTTGACTGGCTGACTTGTTGGGGACAGAATGAGATGAGGAGCTAAACTATGCACTTGGAAGAAGGGATTTTAGATTTTTTTTTTACTCCAGTTCCAACAATCCAATAATGTAATGTAACTTTATTCTGAAATATGCCATTCTGCGTAATGAGCACTTTCACTTTTGGACCTTTAAAGGCCAAGCGTACCGGATATAGTGGCTAACACTAAGGCTCCCCTGTAGATATAAAGAGCTGTAACCAAAACACAACAATTCTTATTATTATTACCTTATTATTACCTTATTTTCAGGTGATAATGAACACTAATAATTGCATACTTATGAACATTAGAATTCATTTCTGCCAATAGATCCCCCTCAATTTTACACACTAGTCCTTTTAGGATATATTCATGCTAATATTTTGTAATTTTACTTAAGTAGCTATTTAAATGCATGACTTTTACTTGTAATACAGTATTTGTACACAGCGGCATTGCTACATTTGCTTTATTGCTACTTTTGCAGATATTCTATCTGAGAACTTCTTCCACCTCTGGCCATCAAGCCAAAGCATTAATTTCAGACCTAGTACATTTCTTCTTGCTCAAAAAGGATGTGTTCAAACTGCATTAAGGCTCCTGAAAAGGCGTCATTAAAGGGTCATCAAACAGTCAGAAAATATGCTCCATCTGCACAGGACGTGGTAACATGTATAATAATGGAAATCAGCAGTACTGAAGTTACGCAATGCCTTTTTCCGTGGCTTTTCTCTTGATGCGCTGTATTTTTAGTTAGTGCACACGGCAGTTTTTTCCTTGGCATTCAGCTATTAGGGATTATTATTGCTCATACTAACTGGCTGGTTCTCTTAAGTGCCAACTGCTCAGTTAAAAAACACCATTATAGCCATTTCTTACAGAGCAAAAACTGTGTGTTGGGAAAGCCTTACATGACACTGAACATGTACACAAATGTAAAAGCTTTCATGCACATGATGAATCACTAACCTGACTATAGAAAACAAAGGGATTATCTGCGTCTGGGGTTGAGACCCATTAAGATAAATCAAATGTAGCTGATGGTGCAGTTAACAGATCAGTTCCTCTTACCTTGGCAGGTCATGCCTATTGGCTGATAGCCCGGCTTGCAGACGCAGTCACTGAGGGCGGTGCTGCCAGGCTGGGAGGTGTGCTGCTGGTCGGGGCATGACAGGCAGGTGCTCAGGCCTCCTGGTGTTCCCTCTGGTTTGTAGGTGCCGGATGGACAAGCTGGGAGGAGGAACGGGGAGGAGAGACACTGGAGTTAGAGACGAATTCCAACACTGCTCACTGTAAATGTTTGTAATGTCACGCACAAAGAGACACAAAGACAGCTGGATGGAAAGCTTGGACGATGGACATGAATAAAAGAAAATTAAGATGAAATGAAAAACTCCCTCACAACTGCAAGACAGCTAAAAAAAAAGGTTCGTGACTGAAACTGAAAAACAGCTTTACAGATTTAAGAGAAGACTTTGATCATGTTCATGTCTGGACATGTAGTGGCGGAAAATGTGGCAAAAATGACAAAATGATCTCACTGGCTAGGTGAAAAAGACAAGCTCAGTTCGGCATCTTAATTATTCCAAGCAGGGAAAACTTGTTTTGAGGCACCGAACACGATGGAAGATTTTCATTACAAACAAATGCAACAATCAAAGAAAGGTTTATGAGCATCTAAAAGCAGTTATGGTTCGCATGTAAGCGCACATGGGCCGGATTAGGAAAACCCTTTTGATCACCTGCACACGCGCGCAGACACACACACAGACACATTAGAGCATGCTTCGTGTTAGCATCACCTGAGCCCGATCAGAGGACATGCTGTAAAGATGAAGAACTGGGGGTCATATGAAGGTCCTCCAACATTCTTTCATTCGCCATCAATCAACTTGCACAAAAACAGTCTCAGTGCATCACTTGCGTTGCAGAGGAGTGAAAATGAATGACTGAATCAATCACACGGCCTTATCAGGGCTTAAAGGTTACTTTCACATGGGACTGTTCACAATTACCCGATTAAACATGTGATCAGTGATGTAATTCCCTGCGATGCATTCAGTGACGTGATGTGCGTCTTACTCACTCATATCCAGTGATCTCATAAGTCTCTGAAGTTTATAGATTAACCTTAAATTAACTCCAAAATTCTGATTATTTGAATTATGTTATTACCAGGGACAACAGCCCTTATCCGCCATTATAGGGGTAGTTTCACACAAGCAATTTGCTGTGCTGGTAATTCCCATAATTCACAGCGATTACTGGTGCACTTTGCAGGGAAAAACCTTTATCAGTTGCTCCCCAAAGTCAAAGCAATTTTCTTCTGTGCTGTTTATGTTCCTGAGTATCCAAACCACTTTAAAAAGAAGCTTTTCAAACAGCCAAAACACATTATAACCCCTGCAGCTTTGATGAGCGATGATTCACACCAACTGTTGGTGTCCACAGTTACAGATTAGTCAGGAAATGCCTTCAAAATGACTTGGTTAACTAATATTTGTGTGAGCGATTAATCCTTTCTTCTGGATGTCAGAAGATAATTAGAAATGCCTGTTGTGGCTGAAAATGAGAAATGTGAAATTTATGGATTTGGACGATGATGCCTGTACCTGTGCTGCTGCACTTGTAGTTTGTTTTTGTTTTTTTTTTCAAAGGCCTTACAGATATTCATTGTTTATAGCAAGTGCTGTATTGGATGTGATGTGTCTCTGACTGACAGATCGCACTCAGTTACAGAAGTCAGAGGAATGTGACGTCATCTATCTATCTACTATATAACTTGACATGGGTTTACCGAACCTGCATGTCTGAGCCAATCATGTGAGACTGCTGTCACAGGGAAATAGTCCAATCTATGACTCCAGTCTGCAACCATTGCTTCAGACACATTACTGCTAAACCATTCAATTACACTTAATCATATTACATGAGAATCAAATGAAGTTAAGTTGTTAACAGATTGCAGTTGTCATCTCTGTCTTTCGTAATAGTCTGCTCAACAAATCCAAATGCTGTTTGCGTTAATTGGAAAAACAAACTCATAGTATTGACTACAGCAGTAGTTTCGGGCCACAGAGGAAAGGGGGAGTTTCTCAGACAGTTTCATTTGGTGTTGTGCACTTTAAATGAGAAAATCATAAACTTTCACAACCCACACCCACACACATCATTTAAACACTTTTTACAAATGCAAAAAAAGCAGAAAAACTTGTATCCACAAGGGACATCTGAGCGGATTAATACCTCTTTAGTGTGAGCAGCAAGATTAGTAATGAGCTTTACAGCTATTTCAGGTCAAAAAAATCTGAATTTCACTTTATATCACTGTCTGTGTTGGCAGAGGTTCAGAGGTCTCCAGTTTATGACGTTAAGCTTAAGTAAACTGTGTCGAAAAACATTCACCGAGCAGGTTAATTACAAGCTGTTCTGTACAGTAGGCAACAGAGGATCCACAGTACTAATATTCTTCACAACTCATTTACTCGCCGCTAAGCCAGGGGCCAGGTGTGAATTTCCACCACTGAGCCAATGCCAGCCTGGCCTCCGTCCCTCCCTCCCCCTCAGCTCAAACCGAGCAGCAGTTCAGCCAGGAGATGTTAACCGACTGTAAAGCTCAACTCACCGGCTGCTGGCACTGACGTGCACCAAGTAACCCACATCAAACACACACTGAAAAACCATGTGGTATACCGGCTCTGGTGCAGACTGTCTGTGTGTGTGTGTGACAGTCTGAAGCTTTCATCTGATAACAAAAGCAGTCGATGCAGCTTCTCCATCATGTGCCCTTCAAACACAGAGGAGGCATCTTACATAAGACGGGCCGACAGCTGAAAGTGTCCCCACTGTTCAAGTCCTCAGGAATCCGTTTTACAGCTTCATTTAAGGTTTACAGGAAGCCTCGTCACTTTTAATGCGACTAATAATTCACCCGGAGCGCGACAGTGGAAATACTGTATCGAAAAAATATAAAATTTCAATTCTTGGCAGGTCGCATGTGCTGGCAGGTAGAAATGTACACAGACAGATGCATGGTCACACACATACGCACCCACACACAGAGTTTAGAAAGACCAGACCTGGCTTTTAGCTACGGGAATTGGGACGGAAAAGGGGGGGTTGGATGGACAGGAAGGGATGAATGATGAAAGAACGAGCGGCCATGAATCTAAAATAAAAAGGAAAAGCTGGAAGGCAAACATGGAGAAAACTGTGTGAATTTCCTTTAAATTGTATCACTGTTCCGTGACTTGAGCCAAACATCAGACCCCATACTGCAACTAATTGTATTTGGACCCTGTGCTGGTCTGAATTATGCAGCAGTCGATAGTCTCTTTTTGGGTCTATCCGCTTTCTGCCTATGGCTGCGGAGGTAGCTCTGCTGCACTGTACCCTTCATTTAGAGAGGAAGTGGACCGTCAGCGGGCCAGATGACCATAAAACAGAAAGAGCCCGCTGTGTCTGGACTGGCTATGGCTATATGGAGGGACAGCAGCCGTTCAAAGAGAACTACTGTACGCAGTAATGATCTTAGGAAAGGAAAGAGCGAGCCTCTATGATCAGAAGCTATTTATTTAAAGTTAAAGCAACATTTGAGCAGTCTCCATAACTAATAGTGAAGTTAAACGATGTATCCTAACATCACCAGCTGTCATACTTTCCAATTCTTATAACGTCCTTTTGAAAATGAAGTTTTTTGACTAGTTTCTTTCAGAATCTACTGCATCAGACAGAAATATTACTTTAATAAAGGAAGTCGTGGTTGCGCCAAGCGATGATTTTTGAGAAGAGATGGGAGATAAGATAAACAGAGTTGTCAAAATGGATGTGTGATTTTCCAAAGAGGCATGTCTCCTTCATCATCGACTCACTGACCTGAGGTCTGCTCTGCTTCCTTAGATATATTTGCCAAATTTTTCCATTCTGCCAACAATGAAAACACCAAACAGAGAATTGACTCTATTGACCAATACTGTCTGTGTAAAGAAGTCAAAGTTTGACATTTATCAATGGTGGTCAATCCCACAGACACTGTTACGCTGGTGTAAATACTCACTAGAGCACCAAAAGTGTGTTAATCTGCCAATGAAAATAGGTCCATCAAATGCACTATTTACTCCTGTTTGATTAATGTTAACTAAAAAATACAGTGTACGGCTGTTATAGGAAAGTCAAGTCTTTTTAGAAATGACGAATAATTACGAATATGTAACCCGTTTTTTAACGATTTACATCTGCAGAAGGAACCATGTGCCATGAACAGGGCAGGGAAGTCAAAGTATTTAGAGACACTCTAATGCATTGTTGCTTTTGGTGCTTTCATGGACTTTAAGCTGAATATAGAATAACGGCATCTTTATCCTGGAGGAGTGCTCCACGACATTTGCATTGCACTCCTACAATATTGTTGGAAGTGCAATCAAACTCGATGCAACAGAACCAGAGATACTCATTTTGATGGCATGTATTCTACTTCCTTTGCTCCGACATTACCCACAATGCAACTTGCAGTTCAGTCGGCGGTCCAGGTGCATTATTCGAGTTGCAGCTAATGAAGCCTTGAGGTGCCGGACTGAAACAGAGATGCTCAGTTCTTTCTAACGCCACACCCCCGGATTTTTTTCATTTTGAAAACTTGTAGTCTGATGGATGCTGACTCAAGTGATGTCACTCGAGGCAGTTTAGCAGATTTTGCACAGCTCCCACTCGAGCTACAAAACATTTTTACACAAATGCAGTAGCACGCCCGATGACCTGTAGACAGACTTTGATGTGTAACATTGGTGGAGCTCCCCTTTAAGATTCTAACCCTCACTTAGATAGCATCAATTCCAAAACTCACCTCTGAATACAGAAGGAAAAAAAGGAGGAAAAAAATAAGAATACATTCTCTTAGGATTAAAGAGAAAAGGAAGTCAAAAAGAAAGACAATGACAAACCCCAGCTCAGGCCAGTTCATCTGCTAAAGTCCTCCTAACGTGAAGTAAGTCATTTAAACTGGCGGACACGTCTGGCCCGGGAGCCAAAGTTACTATCACACGAGAATCTCTCCTGTCTCTGGGGGGAGGCTGTGTTCGATTAGCAAGGCCTAAAAACAGACTGGGACGGAAACGATGAAAGGAGATCCAGAACATCTGCCTCTTCAGCCACAATGGCAAACAGAGAGGGAGCAAGGGTGGTTTTCATCTCTGAGGGACATACAGCATTCTGCCTAGTCCAACGAAATCCACAAACACATGCTCGCAAACACACATGCCAATCCATACAGTACTCGAAAACCACTTTTTTTTAAAAAGACAGGGAGAAAAAACTTAAAAAACATTGATATTTTCCATTAAAAACAACCTAAAACCTCAAGATAAGCTAATTTTGCAAGTCGGTGTGGTTCACAAGCAGGTCTGGGCATCAAATGTCTGGTCACATCTTGTTTACATATCCTTTGATCACATAGCTCTTGATCTGTTACAGTTTTGCTCATTTTAGACTATTTCATGAAAGCAAAGCTCTTGTTTGTCCTGTATTTCAACTAAATTAAAAATATGATGTTCAGAGCTCTGGTTTGCTTTGTTAAATGACTGTTTAAAAGGTAGAAAAGGAATTATTTTGGTACAACTAGTACAGGAATGAATGGGTCACCATGTCAAATTAACAGAAAAATGTGCTTTCTTTTGTTTTTGTCATAGTCACTTTTACTCTGTCAAAAAATGTTTTTATTTACTTATTAGATCCAAGTTTAAACTACTGAAATGTCATCCACATAAAAACACCATCTAAAGAAATTTGACAATGTCAGATAAATAAAATAAACCAAACATTAATGACTTTGTATCTTAAATAGATGGGAAGTGTAGAAGATGTGGGGCTTGGTATCGTTTGAACATTTTCTATAGCTGCGCCAACATTACAGCTGAGATTCTGCACCAAGTCTAACATCGATTTTTAATAGTTTACTTTGGAGAAAATAAGTATCTGTCTGAAGTGACGAAAGTTTACTGCTTTACATGTAGATCAGATAATAATCTGATCAAAGAATAGCTTCACAAGACTGAACATTATGACCAGACATTTTATGCTCAAAAAAGATTGAGGTTCGATACGGAGCCTCAGTCAGATGTAGGATCTTGTCCTTTCTTGTTGCAGACCGATGTCTTGTGTTGCTGTGATGTAAGAATAACCTCGGGGCTTTGGCATTTCACTGCATCTTCTTATTTTTTTTTTCATGATGATTCAGTCAATGGAGTTTATGGAATTTACAACGGAGACAGAAAAATATATTCATATCAGCTACACAACCGTCAATCTACTCTTGAAACCATTGTTCTTTACATTTTTTAAGGAACGTAACTGCTGACACAACGAGTAGCTAACATTATGGAGCGAAGCAGAAAATAACGGTAGCAAACATTTCTCTAATATCTGCGTGACCCAATTCTGTCTGTCTCCTCTTCAAATCCAAACAATAGAGTCCAAGGAAGTCCAGCGCGATTGCAAACGGGCTGCTAAATCTGGACAGAGGTCTGCTCACTTGTGGTCGAAGGCCCTCTCACACAAGAAAGGTTGTTAAGTTGGGCCTTAAATTCCAGGGTATTTCACTGAGAAAACAATGTTCACATGCGAGGAAACTTTCCACTCTTAACTGAGGCTTCCCATGCACACTTGAGGTGCATAAATAGACAATGGAAATGGACAATTAAAATGTATAGTCTAGCCCACATAAACAGACATACGTTCATGCAGAAGCCTGACAGAGACATGAAGAACCTGGAGCTCAGTTTGAATGCTTCATTTCAGGTAAACACAGTCTGTATATACATTTATTCTCAGCCGACAGATTACATGCATCTTGTGCAGAACTCATCTGGACCACCAAGCGAGCTTAAAACAGCGGGTTTAGGGATATGAGGAATGCAAAGGACGCATATGTGCAACTGAAATGGACACATTAATCCCACAAGTGTCAAGTCAGACACATTCAGCCATATTTGCACTGACTGAGGACCACACCTCTAAATTCAGCACCACACTTCAGTGACAAGCCAGTCAGTGGAGTCATGACCTCATGGAGAGTGAAGATGAATCTGTTGTACTGAGGAGCTCCTGAAGTGTAGAATCACCAAGCACCACCGACATTTCATTTCAGATTTCATGCACTTTCGGTGACAACATGACAGAGAGAAAATGAGTGACAAACGTAATGTGCTGTAAACAGGAAAAATCCTCTCAGCTGAAGGGTCCCTGAGCATGACCCCGCAACCCGTCCAGCTCGCATAAAACGACTATTTCAGCTATTTATTATGAGCCGGGAAGCTTTCAGCAGCAGGTTTCAGACTTAAAATCCATTGAGAACAATCAGCCTACAGGCAGCTGTCACCTGGTCTGGTTTCTGCTGTGCTTGGAGATACATTTTGGCCTCATTGAAGCAAAGAGTGACACCAAGGTGTGCGACGTCACTACGTTCGCAACAATGAGGGTCACAAGAATTACCCGAGCTCAATGCATGGGTCACCTGCAGCAAAATAAAAAATGAGAATCCCATCCCTCTGGGATGTCAGGAGGATCTAAATCACATCGCCAGGGTCTCACTGATGTATGGTCTGCTTTCCAGCTGGATCGTGGAGTGAAAAAGGGGGGTGGGGGTGGGATGTGGCTGCTGCACAGCTGTCCACCTACACAGCCTCCATCTGGTGGTGGTGGTGGGGGGGACGGACGGACCTACACGGAGCCCCTGATACCAAGAATGTGAAACTTCTGCAATGTGATGCAAGGCAGTCTTTGGAGAGGAAACTGAGGAAGTTCAGTGGCTGTCCCATCGCCGTTTGCCTGCTTATTATTCAATCCCAGTCCCGAAGGAGAGTGACTTCACCGCAATTACTAGATACCTCTTATGGATTCCCAAGGACAGGGAGACTGTCCTGCTCGCTTATTACAGACTCCAGGAGCGCTGGGATTCAACGCGAGAGCGAGGCAAACCGCTAAACAACTGTACAAACACAGGTTGGTCCCCAGCCTGGTGTGCCTGATTACAGATGTCAGTGTGCTGAGAAATCTTGTGATAAAACGACTGTGGTATGATCTCAGTACACTCGGGACAACGTAGCACAACACTCAGAACGTTTGAGGAAAGAGGCACGTTTTCAATACGTCGCCGGATTCCTCAACATTTTCATGCTAGCTGATTAGCAAATGTACGCACATGTGCAGAAAACACGCCGCCACATGCACGTACATGCTCATAATCCACCACACACACACACTCCGCCGTTCCCACAGTAGCCTCAGAGCCGGTGTTTCCTTGTGGGATTTGACAGGACACAGGCCCATCCAGTGTGTGCATGCTTGTGTCTTTTCCGTGTTTATTTAAGTCACAGTACATTTGTTTATGTGTTGTTATTATGTGTTGTGTGCGCATGAACCAGATGCTAATCCAAATGAAAGTCACAAACAAAACTGAAAACAATTGTGGTGTCTGCCCTGTCCTCCTGCCAACTCTCCACACCCAAACATCTCACGCCGCCGCAGACAGAAACTCGCACATTATTTTGTGTGTGCGTGGACGTAGAGAGCCCATTTCGACTGAAACGAGAATTGAAGAGGGCGTTGAGAGCGAACAGCGGCTGACTGGTGGGTCACAGCGGCAGGGAAAAAGAGAGACAGATGCTTCTCTTCCAGAAAGCTGGCAGCTGACGACTTCCTCCATGCTTAGCCTGTGACCTTTGACGTTGCGTGTGTCCCTCTTCATCACCTCCCACCAACTGGAGGGGTTTCAGTCAACAGCTCTCACACACCGACACACACACACAGAACGGGAGGATCAGAAAGTGAAAGGAGGTAGGAGGTCGGTGAAAACATCCAGAGACGGATGGGGGTCACGGAAAGGGACAAACATGTTGGATTTGAAGAAGGGCAAAGGTCTTGAAAAAGACACTAGAGGAAAGCACTTAAGATGCTGAAGGAGAAATTCATTCCATCTCAAATTTCCACAGGCACATTTGTCAGTTTAAATTATGTGTGAGAGGGAACGGAAGCACCAAGAAGTTTAAATATTCCAAGTGCAAAAAGTCAAGGCAGCCCTGGGTGATGTTAGTGGCACAAAAGATCAGGACTTTAAAAGGAAGAAAAACATCATTCTTGGCTACAGTGTGAGTTAACAGGGGATTCATGATACATGATACACAGTGCCTGAAGATAGCAAACTTGTAATATACCTCTAATTTAACAATAAATATTTGTCCTCTAACTTTAGCCAGTGCTGTTGTGTCTCATCATACAACCCCCAAAAAAATAAGTAGAATTACTGCCTCCACCAATCGGTCAAGTTGTATTTACATCCGTCTGTCCAGAACTGATAGAGAGCTTCATCACATGGTGCAAAACCAATCACCTGAAGCTAAATGTCAGTAGAACCAATTACCTTTGACTGTTTGAATCTAAAATATTGTGACTTCATCATTTTATCCTTAAATTGTGTGAAAGTTTGCCATAATTAGTGTTTGAATTCTTGTGTTACTGCCAAAAATGTGTTTTGTGTGGGCACAGTGACCTTTCACCACCAAAAACAGTTCATGCTTGAGTCCGTTGGTCCCAAATTTTGTTTTGGAGGGTTTGAAGACATCACAATGGACTCTGGGAAAATTCTGCCATTAATTGCTAAATATAAGAAAATGTCATTTGTGCCTCCACCGTGCTCCAGGTCAGTCCTCAGAGATAATTTAATAAGTGGTGTTTCTGGTCTGTGTCATACTGTTCATCTGAGATGGTCCAGCAGTTGGAGAGAGGCTCGGAAAGACGGAGGAAGAGGGGGAATCGGGGAGGAGACGTAACTGTGGAAGGCAGGAGGATAATAAAAGAGAAACTGACAGAGCGGTGGAAAGAAAGATGGAGGAAAAGGATGGACGCAGGAGGAGTGTTAATGACACAGTGAGGTTCTGCCTCGCACCACTGGCTGTTTCACGGCTCCTTGTTTTTCATGCTCTCCTGCAGAGAGGAGGGTCCTATTAGGCCCAGTTTACAGCCTCTCTGCCTCCTTCATCTCTGTCCCTTTTTACACACACAAACACACACACACACACACACAGTGGCCTCCGTTTATAGCACAAGTCGTGTCTGCTTTACAGCATCCCTGACCTACAAACACGGCAGCAGTAGTCATCAATTAAGGCTTTTTTACAGACCTATATGTGTCGTTTAATGAGGGGAGAGAGGGTGGGACGGGGCTGAAACATGTGGTGTTGAGGGAGGGACTAATATGGATTTTAACACTGCCTGCGCTTTGAGACTGATGTACACAGTCTGCTCTGAAGCCAAAACTTCAAACACCAAATGACATGAAAGACTGTCCAAAACACCTGAGGGCAGCTCAGACACTGAGCTCCTTTAAAACCAGCAGAAAAACTCCTTTTTGGTGAGCTGCCAACTTTTTTTTAACTGCAGTACCTCCTGTTTTGCTGTATTTCTCAGGAATTTCGTCTCGTATTTCACTTGTTAAAAAGGATTACTTGGGTTTTATTTTCACAGCTCTGACCATCATTTATATGTGTTATAATAACCCTGTACTTACTAGGTAAAAGCTGAGATCTGAGTATACGGCATCAAGAACCACACGTGTTCAGGTGATCAGTCAGGCTGTAAACAAACAAGCAGTTCAACCTCATTATCTAGAACTTTATCTGGAGGTAAAACCCAAAGTGAGCTGATCTGAAATGTCAGTACTAATCCCTCACTGCAGAGGAAAACTACGCACATAACTACGGAAAATACCGCTGGTCAAAGTTGAACTGGGAACACAGTCCGTAAATTGTAATGGATGTTAACGATGGACAGTTTGGTTGGGGTAATAGTTTCACAGCGGTGCTCTGAGCTACATGCTAACGTCAGCAAGCTAGCATGCTTACAATGACAATGCATAATGTTTATCATCTTCACCATCTCAGCTGAGAGTTTTAGCATGCTATTATTTGCTAATCAGCACAAATCTTAAAGGACAGTTGAGCCTGCGGGAATGTTACCAGTTTTGCAGGTGTTGGTCGGAATCAAAAGCAGTGGCCGAGTAAAATTATTGACCTGGTGGTGGCCTTTGATCAAAAATAGGCAGGGGGTCACAAAAATAATAATAATTCATCCTGAGCGAGGCATGAATGGGTGCACCAAATTTCATGCCAATCCATCCAATATTTTCTATGATGTTTCACTCAAAATCACAAATGTCGACCTCATGGTGGGACTTTTGGGGGACAATAAATGTTTGTACAAGATTTCATGGCAATCCATCTGGTGGCTGCTGAGGTATTACAGTCTGAAGCGACAGACAGATCACCAGGGCCAGAACGACAGAAATTAAGAAGCTGCAAAGAAAAAAAACTGAATAATCCATTATTCTACATCACATTTATGGCAGTCATGAATGAGCCTGGGAGAAAGTTTGTTTCTTTGCATTGCTGTGCCACAAGACCGGGGACAGCTAGCCCTTTTCAGGTTACTTTTTTAAAATCACTCATAAACTTTCACAGGTAGGTTTATACAGGATACATAGTACACTTTATGAATAGTTTGAACCCAATTAATATGCCCGTTTCATTCCTCTGTAATCACATTTTGATGTTTTATTTGTCTGGCTTTGATTAACATAACATCATATCAGAAAATCACATAATATCTCAGAGGTTGTAAATCACTGTGCAGTCTTGTTCCATATAAATATTCTTTATTACCGAGCTTATTAGTGGTAGTACCCCCCTTCCCCCTGTCTGGCAGGCAGCCAGTCTGATATTTGCCCAGTCACTGGAAGCTCTCCATCCATCCACCACAGAAGACGCATGACTCCGGGGTGAGGAATCACCCTCCCTCCCTCCCTCTCGCTCTCTTTCCACTCTGCTCACCAAAGAAAAACACAAACCTAAACTTCCATCCAATCAGTTTAAGCAATCAATGGGGGGGAGTTGGGGCTGGTGGTGCTTAACCCCCCTCCTCCCCCAAACCCTCCTACGCTTGTCCTCAGGAAATCCCAGGCATTTGCCCCCTGCTCATAAGTAGACCAAAACTGGGCCAGGATTCATGTTGAGCAACTGAAGCTTTTATTTTCGCCACAAAAACATTGCGAAACAAGGATTTGGACGGATGCAGACATACTGTACAGAAGCAGACAGTCTGCTGTGGTTATTGATGCTGTGGGGATTAGGATTTGAGCAGTCAGAAGAAATAGAGAGTTTTTATATGCATGTTTATGTAACATGTTGGATGAGTTGACCAAATTCACTCCTCTGGTAGAAATGTATTTATTTTTGAAAACATCAAGTGCAAATTAGAACAACCGAGCAAACAGAAGGCCAGTGTCAAGGCCGCCTTCATGCGTCTGCTGGCAGTGGCGCTAATGAATGTCAGTTTTCTGTCCGTCTCACATGCTAGTTCACAACAAGCTACGATTCTGGTACCTGTGACCTCGCATCTAGTGCCAACATCAAGTCCACGACTATCCTTGAATAACATTGTGGTCAGTGTATCGTGAAAATCACTGGCTGGAGTCCACAGCATCTGCTGCTAATTCCTACAGCCCTCAGATGCTGAATCTTAATGTTTTTGAATTCCCGACCCTCCTCTCGTGCCATCATCAGGCCACATTTTCCCCTCACAAAATATCAAAATTAAATGGGAAGTTTGTGACAACATTTGCTGACAGTAAATTGTTTCTCTGCAATAAACCCTATGTTATTTTAGGGACCCCTGCGGACTTTGATCCAGTTGCACCATCAGGAGAAACCTGTTGAGCATCAACACTGGTAAGAAAATAAAAAACATTATGTTGTTTTTATTGAGGGTTTATTGGGGATTGTAGTATGTGATGTTTTACGACTTTAGCCTGTTGGCCTTTCATTTATTAATGTAAATTTTGAACACTGTTTTGGCCACATTGCTCTTTATGCAAGCTCTTGTCTTTAAGCATATAGTCTAATGTACGATTTGATTGTGCTTTGACAACTAAAATTACTTTAAAGAAAAATAGCAATCTATTTATCATCTTGGGGACAGACACTGACAGACCTGAGGACTCGCTGGAGTGTGCAAAGACTGGACAAACCGCACATAATGATTGTTTCCAACAACATACTGTACACAGATTTTCTTTCAGGCTTGGCAGCCAGAAAGGACCGCATATTGAAAGACTGAGTAAATACAGAGACAACACACACACACTCGGAGGCTGTGATTACAGTCGCATCGCTAGGCAACTGCCCCAACCCGATGAGAACATGAATTTCCACGTGGTTCTGCGCCAAAACAGAAACTGACATTCTTTGCAAGGAGTTTGCCAATTTACACCATTTGAAATAATCTGAATGAGAATGACAGATTCGATGATCTGTAATTCAAACAGTAACTGGAGCCCCCACCTTTAATCCATATAAGGGTGGAAAAAGAAGCACGTGAACGAAGAGGAATAAATAAAACGAACCAGACACAGCTGAGGAGAAGGCCGTTTCATTGTGCTACTGTACATGCGATGTTTACAAAGGGATTTCTTCGAATCTTGATGTAAGAGCAGCTAGATCGACATTCATTGAGAATTGTTTGGCATTTTTCTAAACAAATCTTAACGCAGCTACAACTCACTGTTGCAATCTATTATGATGCAGTCTGTAGTGTCTGTGCTCTCTCAGGTGATATAAACAGGCCAAACCCTGCACTACTGCCTCCTCAGCCAGGCATCTGGTATGTGTCAGATCCTTGAACGTGGTATGTTTCAATGGGCCAGAGGTGAGTGTGCGCAAAGCACGCCAAAAAACAAGTGGCCGTGCGTATGTGTTGATCCCTGCGTAGCATACACTTGTGTGTAAGCGAGCGTTTGCATGACGGTGCAGAGGGATGATGATAACCAGCGTGGTCTCAAGTTCGGCCACATTCCTCTGAGTTCATGCACAAAAAAAAAAACACGTTTATCTGTTGTAGCTTTTTCATTCTTCTTTGACTTTTCTTCATTTATCCCGGAGACCTCTGCACGGGGGGTGAGGCCAGAGAGTGGAAGGGGGGGAAGAAAAGAAATAATGATTGCAACATTCCTGCCATTTCAACACTTTTCACACCCCTCCTTAGCATTTAACGAATTCCACCGTCATTTTAATTCCTCTGGTCAGTTTATGTCCACCTCGACGCTTCCTCTGTCCGGATCTGTCGGTCATTCACATCCAGGCCGCAAACGTTTGCAGACGCAGTGAATGCCGCCAGTCTCCTCCGTGCAACAGATACAAGGAAGCAGACAGTCCAGAGTATCCACAGACAGATGGATGTGTTATGTTCAGGGTCGGGCTGAAGCTCACTGCTGCCACGCGTCTCCTCTTGGGATCCAGAGGCTTTTATGGTCTAAATATTGTAAACATTGAGCAATTCTTCCAGTATCGACTCTGAGGAGGGAATGTTTTGTTGCACTCACAGCATTCCAGTCAATAACTCTTATTTTGATAACTGTCTCGTGAAGGGTAAGCAATTGAAATGCATTTCCTCACATTTCAAAAGTAGACACCCGTCAATAAACAAAATATTGTGGATATCTCAGTGGAACAGAATCTACTCAGACACACACGGACTAAGCATCTTAAATGTTAGTAGCATACAGAGAAAAGGGAAACTCAAGGTCCATTTACTAGCTTTTTCTGGAGTGTCCATCTGCATCTCACAGTCCTCATCAGTATTTGCATCAGAGTTTGCTCAGCTAGTTTTCATGCAGATGGCTCAATTGTCACCATATCATACTTAGATCACTTGATGGCAACTGAGCCATGTCTCTGACAATTTACCAAACTCCACCTGCTGACAAAGACCAGATCATGCAGCTGAAGATGGAAGCACACAGTGAATGGACATGTACATCCGCAGATGCCCCATCTTCGTCTTCTGTGGAGTTTTATGGCAGTTGGCATCCGAAAGTGTTATACTACCACTATCTGCTGGACTGTCTCTTGGCCCATCTGTTCCGGCATTGCCATGGTAAGTGTGAAAAGGCGCAAGACAGAAATGTTCCTGAATGCAGCCGCATGTGTGAACAGTGAAAATCACCAGGCGTGCCTGAAAGGTTATCCCAGCAATTTACCAGGAACCATGTGGGAAAGACGTTTAATATTTTCCATATGTAGGGTTAAAAAAAAAAAAAAAGTCAGTTCCAGCGAGTCAGAACGACCATGTAATTTGTTCACATTAACACTTTGACCTAATCCGAAATGAAGTTGTAGAATTTAATTATCTTTATAAATTCACTTTGTGTCTGTTTCCTCACTTGAGTGACAAGCCTACAGACAACTGGTGGCATTACAACTGTAAGGCAGTTGCTAACGGCTTTATCTTTATTCACATTCATAGTGTTGAATCAAAAATCCTTCCACACATCGTCAGATGGTTTGCTGCAGGCTATTTTTGTGTTTATTTCACATTAACAAACGAACAATTAATAATATAATAAAAAATATTGCCTAAATAATCACAGACTGAATATTTAATTTCATGCCATAGTGTGAAAGTAAAGTACAGACTGCTTGAGTATGAAAATAACATTGTATATTTAATTGCCCACTGAAGCATGAAATAAACTATATGGTTATTTGGTCTGAACATGCGATAAATCAAATTAATTAAAGGAGTGGAGTGAATGTAGTTTAATCAACATTTCAAAGCTCCTTCTTACTGATGCATGAAAGTCTGAAGTTATTCTTGCTTATTCAAAAGGTAAACCAGGAAACAGACACAGCAACATACAAAAGACCAGTTATATATGATTTTGGATGTAAGAATGGAATTTCATGCTGCAAGCCACACTCTGCATCTCATATCGCTAAATCAGTCTGCAAATATTTTGCCCAAAACTTCTGTCCTTTCATGCTGTCGTCCCCTCTCCCTCTCCCATTCATCCCCAGCAGAGCTGTCCTGAGAACAAAGCCTGTGCTGACACTACATTAACACAGTCCAGAGCTCCTGTCATTCTCTCAGGCTACAGAAGAGGCTGATAAGACAGAATGTGTGACAGGAGAAAAACATGTTACCCTCCTGCACCCCCACTTCTCTCCACTTCCCCATTCCTCTGGTGATCCGCCGCCACGCAGATATTGCGAGCTCGGTATTTGAGGAGAGGCAACAACGTCCTGTTTGGCCTGTCAGAGTAAACCAAACTGCGCAGGAACCGGGTTCATCAGTCGTTTCTATCTGCTGGGATTCCAGTCGTGTTTTGTGGAAGAGGCTGTTTCACTTGGCTGTCGACAGATTCATAAACAACACTGCTGTGCACTGCAGGGATTTGGATAGTGTTTCCAACAGAGCCCTTGAGCCAATGATAATAATAATCCACTGACAGGCCTATGGTTCGGTCATATTATTTTCACATGTGAGAAAACAAAGTAAAAAAAGAGACTAGACAACGAGGCCACCTGAAGACGCACACCAACCACCAAGCTTAAGCAAACCAGAGCAACTTCTAACTCTGGCAGCGAATGGCTGCATCTGTCTGCCACTCAAGAGCGCTGGCATTGCTGACGCAGACGTTGTACCCATAATTCACAAAACACCTTTGGTTCAGCCAAGCCCACTAAGGTTAAAGCAACAAAATATTAAGAGAGAGACGCAGGATTTTTCTGGAAACAGCAGGAGTTTGTCGAGTTTACTTGCATGTCTCTTGGTTACGTACTGCTCTCGCCGCAAATCTAATTGGTTTTGGAGCCGCTGCTACTTCAAAAGAGCCTCTTAAGTTATTAGAGAATAAAACCTTCAATAAATGTAGTGTTCAAAAACTTATATGAGGGTATTTCACACCACTTAACAAAACCAAAACTGAGATGAACAAGGCTAATAGTGCCCTAGCCTGCCAACGCGGCCACAACAGCGACTTCAGTGACACATATTCCAGCCTGGGCGCACGTCAGCTCTATAGCATGAGGATGACGACTCACAACAATCAGCCGTCTCCCATGAGACAGACAGAGGAAGCCGTCGTCAGTTGTGGTTGCAGCGCCTCGCTGTGTCCTTCCTTCCTCCAGCCAGCAGAGCCAACTCTGCAGTCTGCTCTCTGCTATTAATTAAACCATTAAAACAGATTAATAAGCAGAGTGGGGCTCCAGTCTCGACAACATCTGATGAGGATTAGGGAGGCGTGCTTTTTGGCACGATGACCCCGATGCCCTTTCCTTTGGCTCTCACTTTGAAAATTCTCCTCCGTCTGCTGCTTTCTTTTCTCCCAGCAACTTTTAAACTCTGATCTGAAATATTTAAACTTCTCTGTCACTCAAACGGCCTTTCCGCCCCCTCCTTCTCCGCCTGTTATCTAATTCTGGATTGAAAACATGTGGGTACGGAGAGGAAAGCCTGAAGGGCAAATACAAGCGGGATTATGGCCCATTGTTTCCTATTGTTAGAGCAGATTGTTATCCAGATTTCTAGTGCGAGTGTTTCTTCTGCACCTCCCTTGTTCCCTCTCACCTGCCGTCACATGACCGAGGTTCAACACAACAGTTACTTTAACGCAGACGCACACACACACACAGCCAGTGCATCTGTTAGTCCTTCTGCTCTCCAACAATCACACAGACGGCCGTGCTCCTCTGCGACTTTGGTGATTACATATTCAGTAAAAATAATGTATCAACCCTTAACCTAACAGCTAAATGACGGAGACCACCTGCGTCAAATAGCAACATTATGGTGTGTTACTTGGGAGATTCAACAGACCAGAGAAAGGGAAATTAAAACACAAATTAAAGTGTCACCACACAGGCTGCTGGCAAGTGTTTTAACTTGACTGTCTGCAGGGGTGGATTGATTTTAAGCAACAAAATTAATGCGCTGCCACAAAGTTAATCTATCATTTCAACGGGGCCCCTGTCTAAAGAATTAAAAGCTCAATTTGAGGGTTTCCCCACATAAAGAAGAGCCACTGCCTCATCAACTCCACTAAGCAAAGCCATACCCAACATTTCTGTCTCGGGATCATTAAAGTCAACTAAGTTCTTCTCATTTACACATTTCTGCTATTTCTGATTGAAGCAGAAAACCAAACACAGAAATGAGTTTTGATTGAACCTGTAAGGCTCCACTGTAATGTCATTATTTTCTGAGTTTAATACAAAAATCATGATACCTAAAAGGATATCTGAGGGGCTCACAAGAAAGGTGAATGTAAATGTTTGTGTTCAAGAGAAAGAAAGAGGGAGAAGGGCCTCCTACATCCCATAGTTTAACTCTCCACTGAACACTGTTTCATTCAATAAATTAATCTTGAAGTTAGAGCTGAATAATTTTATGAATCCAGGGAATAACACCGTGTGTGTGTATGCTGCATTAATATATGCATGGACATGCCTGCACTTGCATCTAAGATTGACTGTTGCGGTATACACACACACACACACACACACACACACACACACACACACATGCAGCTTTTGCTGATGCTCTTATCTAGAATGAAGTTTGTGTGCAACCACAGTGGCAACAAATGAAACAGATTATAGGAATTAGAAATGTGTGTATGAGATGTGATTTGAAGAAGGAAGCTGAAGGTCGACAGCGAGATGTGGTGTGTCCAGCTGCGAGTCGGGGCTGAGGGGAGACCAGCGAGGTCCTGAACACACGTAAACACATTGCTGTCTCAGTGCTCCACCTCTACGGAACTTTACTGCGTTTGTTGATAGGGATCTGCCCTGTGGACAGCTGACACAGCGTTAAGTCGGCGGCCTGATTATTTAACTTTCAATCAGCAGCGACCCGAGGCCAAGTGGCTCTGATTCGGAGGAGACGCTGACAGGTAAAGGAGACAAGAGGAAGAGAAGCTCTCAAGAACTTGAAATCTCTGAGGCATGAACATCTTGTGTGAGCGCTGCAAACTCTGAGCACAAACAATGTCAGTCAGATTGTGGAAAGTGGTGAACAGCAAAGTTAAACATGTCACAGATGCAGCCTCTTACTGGGGTTGGTTGTCTGCCTATTCCAGCACTGTTGTAGCTTTGAAATGCTTCCTCCAGTTAGACTGTCAGGAGGAGTGATAAGTGTAGGGACTTTTTGCTGTTCATGAGGACATGAGTAGCAACTCACAAAGTGCTGTGAATGATCATTTTTAGTAAGATCTTATGCATCAGTTACACAAGATAGAGCTGATTTTTACCCATACGTCTCCCTAAATAAACACACAGAAAGAATACACACAAACATACACGCTAGCTGCTCAGGTTTAGGTTAAGCATTTTGGGATGATCCAGCTCCTCCATTTGTTCCACTTAACAAGTCTAAGGGTAAATTTGTCCAGGGTTTTATTTGGCACAGAATCAATGTTAATGTTGTTTTAGCGATTTACAGACGAAATATTCTCCCTCCTCACATGCTGGCAAACTCACAGGGCCCTCCAGATAATTTTAACCATTACATCACTGCTCTTTGCCATTAAGATATAAACTGACAAAAGAGAAGAGAAAACAAGCTGGTCTGAGAGTTTGCTGACACAGCTGAGAAACAGGCGAGGTGCTTGAAATGTGGCAGGGACCTGGCATACGTCCATCTGTCCTACCTGTGCACTCGTGCTGCAGACCCTTGCCGTAGTATCCCTTCTCACAGATGCAGTCGTACTGTCCGGTGTGCGTGCCGCACTTGCAGCTGGCCATCAGGTCGCAGCAATCCCTGCCTGCTTCACACAGAGAGGAGCAGCGCGACAGGTCTTCCTGGATGTAGCTGCCTGTAGGGAGGTCTGAGGGTGGAAAACAAACACAGGGAAGTGCAGGTTGCAGTAGGACCAGACAACACCACCTGGCCATCAGATCATTTAATGTGTTCACATCATGATGGTGTAATAAAACACAGATTTACGTTCTGAATCAACAATCCAACAATTTAAATTTGAAAGTCTTTAATTTGAGAGTTTATTCCCAGCCTCATCTCACTGTGTGTATCTAAAGAGCGTATTATCGCAGTGTGTCGGCAGCGTTTGAACAGTATGTCACTGGGATTGGCTACAGGCTTTCCACAGACTCCTGACATTCTTTGCTCAAAAAAAAAATCAGAGAACAAAGTGCAAACACCTTAACCACAGACATACATAAATAGGAATCCACAGCACCCGCAGGCCACACATGCACAACTGATGAAAGGCAAACAGATGTATCTTCTTCGCCCAGTATAAAAACTGCTCTGAAACACAGCAGTCGACAAAAGACCATAAATTAGAGCTACACTTTGCAAAAGAAATGGATTGGGCTGTGAGTTGAGATGAGGCCAAATCTGGCTTTGAAGCTGGGCTAGAACAAAAATGTTGTTTCTAAAAGTCAACCTGCTCCTCTCTTTTTTTCCCCTTCTTCAGAGAGCAGGAAGGCAGAACACGAGAGACGTCTCTGGTGTAATTTCTGGGATTTGACTCACGGCCAGTGACAGTGGCTCAACATGTGGCCCCGTGTTTGAAAACCAGAGTGTGTGCTTGGAGGCAGAGGTGTTGGGCAGACTTCAAGACAGACGGACCGGAGGCGGAGATGATAGCACGGTGTGTGTTGGCTTTCATTCTCACGGCCTTATCCCTGCGCTGTCTCGCTGATCTCTACTACTGCACCTACTGTCTGGGATTTCAGACGCTGTGTGTGAGAGTTCATACATCCAGTCTGCAAGTGCATGACTTATAGCTTTCTACACACTCAGCGGTGTAGTCAACTGTGATACCTTAACGTTTTTAAGCCATGACTGAATCCCTTTTTTCACCAAATTGTGGGAAGTCCCCCTGAAGTGTGGGAAAAGAGCCTCTGAACTCTGTCCAGTCTGTATGGAAGTGAGGCCTAATGGCTGCTGGCAGAACATAACATAAGAGACTACGTGAAATTTACGTTGTCAGATTCTATTTGAAATAGTATCTGCTTCCTTTTAAGTAAACATTGGATTTTAACAGGGTCAAAACCTTCACTTACGAAATATTGCTACAGGTCAAATAGTACTGATGGGAGCATTAAGGCTTCAAAGAGACAGAGTTGATGCCGCAGCTTCAACTTCAATTTACCACAACACAGGATTTGATGTAACTCTCCCTTGTGCAGCTAAAATTGGTTAAGTGGGAAAGGGGTCTTTAAGGCTGCGAAGTGAGGTCACAGAAGGAAAGATCTAAGAAAAGCTGTTGGACAAAAAAAAAACAAAACAAAAAACGGTTGGCTGCTCTGTCAGGTCATACCTTCATGCAGCGCACGGCGAGCCAGGGCCTCAAACTCTGCAAAGTTGTGCACCAGGTAGCAGTGCTGGTCCTTGGGCTGCGAGGCCATGTCGTGAAGCTCCCTGATGTTACCCTGCCAGATACCCAAGGTGAAGATCTCAACACCGCGTTCCCTCAGAGCTGCCGCCACCGGCCGAGGGTCCCCGCCGTTAGAGTAGCCGTCGGTGATCAGAAAAATGACCTTGGTGGCATTAGCACGAGAGTGACGAAGGATTTGCTGTGAGAGAAGAAAACATAAACTCATTAAGTGAGAAAGTAACTCAAATCGTTCTTCATGTTGAATAACTTTCAAAGGAACTTTGATGACAACATAACTCAACCAAAGTGACCAAGTGTAAAAACGACAACTTGTGGTCGTGATGAACTATTTCCTGAATGGGCACAGCGACTTCCTGGAGTGTTGTCGTCGCCAAAGGGAAGCCACTGCGCTTGAGCAAGAAATAATTAGACATGTAACTCCCATAAAAACACTTTTTTAACATGTGACTTGGCGAGCTTTATGCGAGCCAGGCTAGCTGCTTTCCCTAGCTTGGCTTCATGTTGCTGGCTCCAGCTTCATACTGAACTGCAGATACGACAGAGGCAACAATCTTCTCACCTAACTCTTGGCAAGAGTGAAAATAAGGGCCAATCCAAATATGCCAAACTATTCCTTTAAACTCAGAAGTGAAGATATAAAACAATGAAATCAAAAGGAGACTAAAAACTGAAAAAAAGTGTACAGGTTTGATTGAATAAGAACATAGTTCTTCTTCGACATTGCAACAACCAGCAGCATTAAGCTAACAAACAAGACAAAATTATGTCTTAGAGTAATCATGTTGTTGCTGTTTTGCAAAGGTTGACCATTCAAATGCACACATCCCATTGCTCTGCCTACCACCACGGCACCAACAAAGCTCCAGCTTTAGTGACATGACTAAATTGAATAACGAAGAACGTCACACACAACCACTAAAAACTGCCCTCAATTCTAGGGTTCCTCAAAACCCAACATCAGCAAGACAGGCAACGAGGGCACGGTGGGGAGGAGCGACAAAAACGAAGGAGAGAGCTCTACAATTGTAATTATTTCTCCTACAGACTACGCAGCTGCTTGCCAGTGGTCTCAAACCACCAGAGAACACTGGGCAACGCAGACCGGGCTGCTGTGTCCGCCCCAGACACCGGCTACAGTTCCCAAACTAACTTTAGCCACCGTTTACAATCCACCACATACAATTAGACCGGACATTAAAGTCAGAGAAACATATCTTTATTTCATCTGGAGTAAAAAAAAAAAAAACCAACAAGGCCATCTGCTCGCTTTACTGTGGAGGCCGAGCTGACAGCTCTAAGTTTGCTGCGAGGGTGTTTTAAATGAGGTTAAGAGGTTATGTAGATAAAACCTACTTAACAATGGATGAAAAGAACAAGGAGTTGGAGCAAGACGGCGGAGAGAAAATAAAAAAGATCGATGAAGCTGAGGGAGCCAAGATGAAGTCAGCAGGACAGATATTCACTTACTTACTGAAAGCTGGAAAGGTCATGGGCATAGCTTGAAGAATTAGAGAATAGGAGGGAAACAAAGGGTGTGTGTAAGGAAGAGGTGTATGAGTAACGGCAACACGTGACAGACACGCAAGGGTGTGACCACCGAGGGAGGGGAAATGGAGCAGGAGAGAAAGCTCTGGTCTTTATTGTCTAATTGGCTAAACTTTAAGCAGCTCTGGCAGGAGCGGCATAATTACAGAGCTCGCGGAGTGAGGGAGGAAAAAGGAGGAACGAGAGAGAATGGAGGAGAGGGAGAGCCTTGTTTCTCTGATCCTCAAAGCTCCGGCAGCCGCCTGCTGCTCCGGTTCCCAGCTGTCAGTGCACCCTGTCAGGCTGCCGCATTCAGGAGAGAGGGGCCCTACCTGGTCCTCCACAGCTCCTGTCGGCTGTCTATATTTGCATCTGTGTGTTAACATTTCAGCTCTTTTCATGCAAAAGTGCAATAACGGTGAACAAATCGACGTGTGCACACTTGCTGGTATGCTGAGCTGTCTCTCATTTATGTGTTAATATTGCACGAGTAAGTGTTTAAGGGAGTTTCTGTCTTTTATTAGGCGACTGCTCAGAGTGCCTTTGTGCTGCAGGGGTTTCTACGTTAGCTGTGAGTCAGTGGCTGCTGTTAGCAACTGTGGAGATGTCACCAAACGAAGCATACGCATGCATACCCACTAATAACACCCTCCCGAATAGCCTCCACATACTTTAGGTCAGAGTACTAACATAAAGGCAACCACAGGAGCCAGTGTGTGGGAAGGGGCTGCCCCTTCAGTGGAACTCTCTGCATGCACCTTATTGTTCAAGGCATGCAGCACACAAAGCAGCAAATAGTGATGCACACATAGCATTTAACAAATAAAAACAATTACACATGCTGCCAACGGTGACTGCAGGAAAGCAGGCTGTCTGTGTGTACTGTGCTTGTGTACAATATGCATAAGAAAAGAAGCTGTCCAGGGAGTGATGAAAGAATCATTAGAAATATTGTCTAAACTCCAGCTGTTTTTTACTCATGGAAACACATTTTCTCTGATCATTACAGCACAGGGATAAAACCGAGGGATAAAGAAAGAGATTAAAGAAAAGGGGGAATTTCAACTTCAAAGGTTAACAGACATGTCTGAGACGAAGCCAACATGCTGTAAAAATAATGGCAACTGCAAGTAATTTATTTACGAGCATAAATTCTTAAAATGTTAAGCCTTCCCTAAACCAAGTAAAAAGCTACATAAAACAATGGATGACAGCATTTTGATTAGCGTCTTAAACATGTTTTTGCTAAAAGTAACAGCAGTATTAAAACAATTTCATTTATTCCAGAAAACCCTTGAACTCAACTTGAAAGATGCTGATTTGCATAAGGACGCGTCAAATGCAGCGGATAGAAATGCCACTCATTTCATTCTGCACATGCATCTGAGCACACCTTGAACAGCTGGATGTCAGCTTGAAGCGTCTCCACACTGTACATCCCATGCATTTCTTCAATTATGCACTTGGCTGACACTTCAATGCCGGCGTCGCTCCAAAGAAGAGATAATAAGCCAACAGCAATGGGACAGTTTAAGCGCATCTGGTTTGGAGCCGTCGATATCTGTCAAAGCAGCGGTGATAGCGAAGGGACCAATAGGCCTGGAGGGATTAGTGGTAAGAGCAGCAAATCTATCTCAGCTCCAAAAGGCCTTGAACTTTGCCAAGAAGCAAGAGAGACAGTGGGAGGGATGAGCGCTCTGTATGTGAGGCTGGTTACTGTTTTTTATACAGTGGAATCACATTCACACACACACATACAGTAAAGTAAACACACAGGAACACAGTCCAACAAAGAATTCAATAAGAAATGCGTAACATCTTAACAAAGCCGGTTATTTTACGAAGTTGGAATCAGATACAAACTTGAACCAGATCAAAACCCAGCCATATGTGAGATGCCCTTGTCATACTCAATCCACTGATTAACCACAATATAAATAAACCGTATAAATAAAACCTTCAGTCCACTGATGAAAAACGGACGGACTCTCCATCTCCAAGCAGATGCTTGTATGATTAGAACTTCAAAAGCAGGCACCTCGTTGCATTTGGCAGAAGACATTAGGAAACCTTTCCACACCTTGAGGGGCTGACGAAGGTGCCAAGGTACCCCAGCTGTTAATCAAAGGCTTATATATGCATGGCAGCTATTCTGAATGCCAAATGAGGACCCCCAACCCCCTCCCCCGATCTCCAACACACTGCTGGCCTCTCGTCAGCCCCTCCTGTGACTTTGATCAGAGCCCGAACCCACCTGGCTCTGAGAAAAGCTGGTTAATGATTAGTTTCTTTCTCCATTTGTAACAGTGGGTATTCCACTGACTAAAGCCTTAAGAAAGACATTGAAAGAAATACAAAGTCCATATTAGAATAGGAGTAATGTATACTGTACTGATTGCAATCTATCTGGGTTTTTCCAAAGCCCCATGCAAATCAGGGTCAGCTACTCCAGTCAAGACGCTGCTGGTAACGCACCTGAGGCTGTTTGCAAACTGCCAATAATGCCCAAAGAGAAATTATGTGTGCACTTCAATCGTTTATCACCATGGTTACAACAGAAAAAATGAACTATCACATGGATGCGTTTCATTTATGAATTATGTGCTCTCATCAATGCTCTCTAACCCATACAGACCACTCAGTGGCTGAGCTGATCACAGATCAGATAAAAGCTACAACACCGGGATGTGTCGCCTGCATGATCGTATATGTAAAAATTGATGCTGCTGTTGGTTGATAAAGTCTAATATTGATTTTTTTAACAGGGTATGTTGAGGTTTCCGAATGGCAATGGAATTCTACTTAAAAAGACACTCGTGGAAGATTAAAAAAACGGCAAAACGTTGAAACAGTTCTACATAGCACGTTGTTCTGCTAATCTGCAGTCACTACATTCAGTTCAAGTTTTTTCTTGTGTCTGACTGAAAGACTGAAGTACACACCACAGCTTGTACCACCAGTCTGCTCGTTATTCTCTTAGATGGTTTTCACTTCCTTGATATCCACCTTCCAAAAACAAAAAAACTTTATTTGCAGGCATTCCACAGTGGATAAAAAAAAAAAAGTGACCCAACTGCATCCGTTCGGAAAGCTGTCTCCCCATCGCTCGGAAGTGAGAGCGCTTGTTTTGACAGGCTATCTGCTCTTGGCCTGGGTGGTAAGAACAACAACAATAACTCCGCAGGGGCCCGACAGAACAACATGCACACACGCACACACAATTACAGACGCTAGACTCAACTTTGGTATGAATGAGCAACATCTAAGGGATATTTGGATATTAGAGATAAACTAGGTCACTTGCAACGATCATCTCCTGCTTGAATCAGTGTTATGCCATGATGTTTTGTGCCGCAAACATCTTGTTTTTGTTCCTAATATATTGTATGCCTCACAAGAATCGCAACATTTTTCATTACCTAGTAGGAGGCATTTAAAAGGTACAATGAATCCTGAGAGATCTGGCTTAAGAGGGCATGTAGAGCACATGTTTTTTTTTTCCTGAACTGGTCGCCTTTCTGATTTGCCTTTAATGCTACATCATCGCTGTTTCACTATTTCACAAAACTTTCCATGCTCTTGTTTTGTGTAGCCACGAGACACACACAGTAAGGGAAAGGACACGGGTTTTGACAAGGGCCACCCAGGATTTTAAGAGCCATACATGCACATTTTAGCCTATATATATTTACACTTTACACTAAACATTCCTTAAAGGAAAGTTCTTACAATCAAGTTTTTAGATTAATTTCCTGCCTGTGTGCTACTGTTCATGACAGTGTGCTACATGTTAATCAACTTGCAGAGACTTGAAACCTGCCTCAGATAGAGCAGACAGTCCATCTCAGAAATGTCATGTCAATTACTTTGGCAAAGTAGGATATCATTACCTGCTAAAGCAAGTTTCAGAAACTTTCTCATGCCGGGGCATCAACGCCCATGATTTAGGACTGGCTGCCAAAAAGCACTGCCTCCAGAGGTAATGTGGAAAAACCAAACTGTACAGTAGTTTTTTGTGTTCTAACGTGTTTTAAATCCTCTATGCTCACAACTGCACTATGACAAGAAGCTATTGTCAGAATAGTCAAGGTGAAGAGTTGCTCCCTGTGATGTATTATATAAACATGTATAGTATGCTTTGGGAGACGGTCTGCAGTAAAGTCTACACAATTGTTTGTTTGTGGACAAAAATATTCAAACCCACAAATGTTGCATTTTAAAGTTTCCATTGTAAATTACTTGTCTACCAGTAAAGTAAAGACAGCTGAACCCACTGTGCTGTTATCCAGCTGTTTCTCGACAGTCACATGTGGCAAACGAAGTGACAGCCACACAACCAAAGGACCCTGTCAGGATGACACTCTGCAGAAACGACAGTCGAAGCAGCCAGCGGACAGTGTCTGTGTGTCGCTTCTGTCTATTATCAACACTGCAGAGTGATTGCATGAGCTGGAAATACACCGAAACAGATACTTGGAGACGTGTTGCTTCCAAGTAGTAAAAGATCAATGTATAAGCCTACTGGTGTGTTCAAACCAAACATGAAGCAAATTTTTATGTGTAGCATGAGTACATACAAAGTCAATGCAAACACAAGAACAGACACAAATTTATATCTTTTCGCACCAGTAATGCAAATTTCTATATGCACATGAATATGCAAATGATGAAAATTTCGTGTATCTGAGTGGCTTGAAAGATTCAACAAGACGAGGGGGAGCTCTGGAGGAGAGAGCTGGGGCTTCTCCAGAAAGCTCCAGCACCCAAAGTCACAACTGTCGGATCCAGTATATCAGCAGGAGGAGAGGAGTTTATTTTTTTAACTTTTCGGGATTAAAAAATGGATTTATCTGATGGCTGGATGCGATCGTAGTCAAACTCTGCTGAGCGAGGCAAGGGAAGAATTTGCTTTGCTTTCTCTGTGAACACACAGTTCCTGCAACATCACCTACATATCAATCAACTCCTTGAGGCGTCGAATCCCAGATACATTTTGTTTTGTAGCTATCTGTACTTTAGGAAGCACAATATTTTAAGAGATGATTACTCATCAATCATTGTGCCTAAAAGTGAAGGTTCCCAAAACCACAGGAGTTGTTTTTGAAGTTACATAAAGACTACATAGATAATTGTTAACCTGTCTGGGGTGTAGTTGGCAAAATTTTAGGGGTGGAAAACTATTCCTAGAACAGGAGAGCCATTACAGTAAATTGCTCCCAATTTGGCAACCACTGACTTACTTACCACTACCTAATGATTTAAAAGTCTTCACTAAAGTCTGCACTGTGTAATGTGGATTTGTAAGCAGGCCCAAACTAAGCTCACTTTGACTCACAAGTGCAAAGGCATCCAAAGTGTTGGAGAGGAGAGCGCGGACTGTCAGTTAACTGCCAGACACGGTAGTCTGGACCGGCTGTGTGTGTTAGCTTGGCGGTTTCTGTCAC
This sequence comes from Chelmon rostratus, assembly GCF_017976325.1. Taxonomy (NCBI): domain Eukaryota; kingdom Metazoa; phylum Chordata; class Actinopteri; order Chaetodontiformes; family Chaetodontidae; genus Chelmon; species Chelmon rostratus. Next base: position 12,884,434 of record NC_055680.1, on the reverse strand, counting down.
AACACCATTCATCAAACTCAACAACTCAACCAGGAAGGACGAGAGGGGGAGAGACACGGCGAGAAAGAGAGAAGCTAATTCCACAATGTGATGCCAAGGGGAAAGGCTATCTTGGATGGCAAATGAGAAACTCATTCAATTATCCCCCCAACTGGTCGCTGTGTTGTGCTGGCGGAACGAAGCGCTGGGAGGAACATTTTAGCCACTGACCGTGTTCCAATCGGACATGGCATTCTGGGTAATTGGACGAGGAAAGCTGGTTTGATTGAGTGGGCAGGGGGGAGTAACAAGAGCAGTTACAGTGTGAGTGCCAGTTGGACGACGGTGGGGTCAGACTGGCTTGGCAATCTGCCTTGTGTCTTGTATTAGGTTATTTATATCTATCTTATTTTGTTTTCTATATTAATGGCATGTTTGACATTTTCAATATTTATAAAATATGTTTCGTTTCTGTCGGTATGCCTGCATATAGCAAGTATGGAAGGTATTTATAGTATAAGCATCTTACTTAGTGCATAGTATGGTTATTGGCTAATTTTATTATCATATGTTTTTATGCAGCCTTCACAATTTTAATCAGATGAAAACCAGTGTGGTTAATATCTGGCATTGACTTGGGGCTGGGGTGGGAGGGCAGAGAAAAATGTGAAAGGGCCCTTTATGCTGCTATTAAAGTGGTGAAAATGTGATGAAGTGCGCAAGGTGCCCTTCCAGTAAAGAAAACGAGAGGTGCCCTCTAGATTGCCCCTCCAGTGGAGAAAACATGATGACGTGCCCTCTACATTGCCCCTCCAGTGGCGAAAAACGGTAGAGAAAAAGTGAAGCAGGGCCCTTTTGCGTGCCCCTCTAGTGGAGAAAACATGATGCAGAGCCCTCTAGGATGTCTTTACAGTGGAGAAAACATGATAAAGAGATCTCTGGGGTGCCCCTTCAATGGAGAAAGGGCAGCCTAGAGGTAAGTTATAACTTACATTAATAGCCATTATTGCTGCAAGAGTATGCAAATACAGAAGATTCCATCAGATGATGCTCTTTGGCCATTTTTTTAAAGAAAACTTTCACCCTCTGAACTGAATTTTTATGCATCATCAATCTGCAATGTCCAGGACTTTTTCTGTGATTTAGTGGCGTGATTCATTTTCTGGTGGACTTATTTCTTCTTTAAATGTTTTCCAGGATGCCTGTGAGCAACCAGAAGGTGAAAACTGTTGTTGCTTTCAAATTTAACGAGAAGTAGCTGGTATGAGTCACTGCATAGTAAAAGTTTTCTTCAATGAATCAATCCTCTCCGCTGACAGATTGATGCCTACATGAACGGTCACCATAAATAAAGCAAAACCTGATACTTCACGTCAATATTTTAGACAGCTGGAAAATCCTCCGCTACTTAACTGTATTGTGGCTCTGCTGGACACCATCTCCATGTGACATAAAAATCCATTTTCAACAGAATTACATTTAAGAGTGGAAGAAATCCCAAGAGTTGTGTAATATTTGTGACATTCATGAGATCATTACCTCAGTGCCCAAGCACAGAGGGAGCAACCGCAGCATCATCTCGAAGGCCAAGCTCTGATTTTGAAATAAACAAAGGCAATAGTGTGGTGGACCGTGATGCTTTTCTTGACTCCAGACTGGTGTGCTGAAAGTGCTTATACGCAGGGAACGATTTGGGGACTGTCGCTGGCTTAAAGCATCCATGAAAATGTATCCCATCTCATCCAGACTTAGCTTCGACCGCACTGTGGAGACGGACGCAGCATTTTCCTTTGTTATGTTGACGGTTGTTGCTGTAGTTGCATTTCTTCCCCATGTTCTCCTCTTTCTGTCCTCCCCTGCTTTCTTCTCCTGAGGGGTTTATTTGTCTTGGCAGCAGCTGGAGGTGGAGATTTCCTCTAATATGACAGGGAATTGGAGAGACGTCAGTGTTTGCAGTGCAGATTCATGGAGAGGCTTCAATTTATTGATTCTCCTGTTTGTTCTGGAAGCTGCCCTCGTTGGTAGGATAATTCATATCAGACCTCATAGCATCAAGACATCAAGAGGACGTAGAGGGTGGGAGGTCATTTAAAAATTGCAAGGCGATTGTATAGACTTGGCCATGGATTTCTCTCCTCACCATAAATCAAGGGAAATGTGGAACATGTGATGATGTTGCACACACTTGTTCTCCAGGAAAACGAAAACACCAATATAAATATGCTGTTGCTGGGAAACACCTGCGTTTGATGTCTGGGGATCCGGAATTGAAATGGATTATATTTGTACGCTTTTGCGTTCACTCCTGAAAATTACTTGAGTGATCTGTATCAGGTCCTGGGGGGCTGGTTTCTTGCCAACACGCAACATTTCAAACAGGAACTGATTAAAGTTGAGGCGAGAGCACATTTTGTCTCTATATTTAGGCAACTACTTGGAACAGGGTTTCTTACTGAGGCTGAAAACACTCCAGAAAGTAAATTCTTTCACAATTGGACCTGGAGAATGTGAAAAAAAAATCCCATAAAAAGCACACAAACAAAGACAACTAGATGTAGGCATACATGTGGGTTGATATACATGTACCAATTACCTACTTATGGTAATTCACACAGACATACAGTCAGACAAACACGTACACATTCACTCCCCAAAGAAAACAACCCAATGGAATCTGGCACTCTCAAACTCTAACCTCAACATAGCAAGTGGTTTACTAATAGACCTACAAGCCTTAGCCCATAAAAACATGTTATTTAGTTTGCCACTACTGGCTCTTCGAAATAGTTTTGGTTTCTTCAGGTGCCAATGTATGACGCTTTTGGTAAATCCTAATCTCAAGATGCCAAAGTAAATCCATATGCTTAAAGAATTTGTGTGATTTGTGTCTTTAATCACAAAGCTGTGGACTTGACTGTTTTGTGAGCACGGAGCGGCACTTCGGAGGGACGTGATTGATTTGTAGCAACGAGATGAAAAATTCAAGTGTGCTCATTAAACGCTTATGTCTTCAATGGAAATGCATATTTGTCATTCAGCATTAGCGGCCAATGCAAACACTGACATGGCAGATATCATCAGCCCGTTTCATTAACATTGCAGCACAGATAGGCCAAAGATTTTGTTGTCAGTACCCATTTTGTCCACCAGAGCACTGACAAGTTTATTTTTCAATTCTACAACGTCTTACTCAGCACGTGTTCGCAGTTCTGTCCAATTTAATTTTTTCTTTTGAATTTAACCATGCAAAGGCCTTTAAGTACCCAGTCAAACATTTGATCAGCAACATTTCCATAAGAACTGCATGTTCCATCAACTGAGGATGACTGACAAGTTCAAAAGCTCTAGAACTGCTACTAAATGGACTTTGAGGTGAGACTGTTTTGTCAGCGTCAGTTTCCAAGGTCAAGAATCAATTTTCAGTCTTAAGTTTTTGTTAACATGGACAAGAACTCCTTAAAGTGGTCATAAAACTGCAAACATTTCCATGACAACAGGCTCACCCCATTCGCTGAGCAAGATCATGTCAAGTCTCAAACATTAATACTGGAATCAGATTTCAAAATCCAGTATTTGTCAGGCTTGATTCAACACACCGAAAAAAAAAAATCATCCAAAAAAATATGTGCCAGACAATCTAATTTTAAAAGAACCATGGTTTCCACAGCACAGTGGCCTAATGGAAACACACATTTTCCAGTGACATCAAGAAACCACTGTTTTCTAATGATATTCATGTTGATCGTGGCATTTAAAGTCATGCCTCTAAAGTTGCTGACAGTCAGTTCCTGTCCTCGCTGACGCCTCCCTGACCTTTGACCCCTGGCGAGTATTATCCCTCAAAGCCTCCTCACCACTCCTGTCTGAATTTCCCTCCATCTCACCCCCTTGCCTTTCATTTATCGCTTTCACACACTCACACACGCATAGAGCTCCGCAAGGCTGGTGTCAGCAGCACCTATCAATCGCTGAGCAGTATTTTAAGTAAGAGGGAATCTGTGCATAGGTGTGTGCGTGCCTGCATGAATGCACACTGAGTGGAAAGAACAGGGTGTGAGGTTAAGAGAGTGAGTATGATGTGTGCAGGATAGTGAGCGTTCACATGTGTGTGTATCTGGCTGACTAAAGAGTGTAAAGCTATAGATACTTTTTTTTGCATTCAATGGTGAAGCTAATTTTAAGCAATGTTTGGCCAATTTCTATCAATGCATAATTGACCATTTTCACAGAAGATAGTATGAGCGGTTATAGCAGGAAGAGCAGGGGGGTAATTAATAGCATTAATTGAGGCTGTCAGTTAAGAGTTCCAATCCATGGTACTGTGCATCGTTAGCATTATTCATGCTATTATTCACACCTGAAATTTTCCTGTGTTGAAAAGTTGAAATGTGTGCTGTGAAATAAAGAGAAACGTGGTTTGTGTCTTCAAGAAAGTTGTTTAAATTGCCCCAAAAGTTGCTGTTGCAGGCCGGCAACTCTTACTCTGCCTCTTAAAGTGCAATATATTTCTCTGACCAACATGACCAACATTAACTGCTCCTACCAACTGCTACTGTAGAATCTCCATCGACTGAAAGTGACGTTGACTGGACAGATACCGCCTGATACTGTTGATTGGCAAAGGCGAAACTCATAACTCATTATGAGTTCAGTTTGGGTGAAAAAAAGAAAGAAATGTCATCCAAGCATGAAAATTAGTTTATAAAATTCTACTTTTTCCATAGAACAGAATCACAGCCTGTGCACAGATGTCTGGATGCGTATATATATGAGTGCCCAGTGGTGGCTGAAGTGGTGAAATCCACCTTATAAGCTACCAGCAGCTCCTGGAGACTCCCCACTCTGCAGATCTGGTTTTTACGACAGGACTTGCACTCTTCCTCTCTGCAGCTATTAAATTAAAAACCTTATCTCAGAGGAGCAATTAAATGTAGGGGTAAAACGCACAAAATGAAACAGTGACGGATGCGTAGGGCCAATGCAGGGAGGTCTGATATTACAGTTGTGTCCATTGAGAGGGGTTTAATGACATCCGTGTTTTACAGAGCCGGGAAGTGTACAGACTGCCCTCTCCAGTCACCTGCCTGCGCTGAGCTCCAGTTCCCCATGTTCCTGAAAGGAGTGAAAAAAAAAAAAAAAGGTGCAGAGGATAATTGTGACTTAAGTGTTGAAAGTAGCAAGAGAATAAGTTCTCTTTGGCCTGGGTTGAAAGACGAAGTGGTGGGTGGTAATTTCCCCTCTGGCAACATATCTCACTCCTGATTTATGTACCAGGAGAAAACTGGAGAACAAGCACCTTGAAGGAAAAAAAGCCACAAAAAGAAATGTTCGCCACTCCTCTTCCTCTCCAACATTTCTGCACATTTATTCATTATGTAAATCCCACTTTCTCACGTACACTGAAGACACTAAACAAAGAGTGTCACAGAGTGATTCTGATAAGTGTCATTTCCACTGAGAATTTGGCTGATTGATTGTCCCGGCGACTGGTTGCGGTGTGGAGAAAGCGAAGGATCTGGGTGTGTTTCCCATTTTCAACCATACAAATAAACTGCGGTTTCTCTGGTTTAGATATACATGCATAAAAGGACAAGGAACATGCAAACTCAGGGGATTAAAAAGCAGGATGCATGCATGTGCATGCACATACACATCAATTCGATATCTGTTAAATACTAAAAGAGATTGTGTACCGGTCAGATGTGACCAATCCAAATTAAATACAGTTTCTTAGTTACTGATAGCAAAAGCCTGCAAGGAATATACCACTGCATGAACCTTGCATTTCAGTTAAGTGGAGATGGTTAGGAGATACTGGATAAGTACTTGGACAAGACCAGACTTTGAGGCAAACAAAGTGGAATCAGTGCATTAACAAATTCACACACACATGCATTACACACACGTACTGTATACGCCCTGTCGTTTCCAGCGGCCTCAATCGCCTCATTCTCTAATTCTTTCTCTAACTGGAGTCGCTGGTTTTGGCCGGAGCAAAGGCCAGTATTTGACTGCAGCAGCTGTAGTTCAAGGCCAAGTGGGACATCCTCTGCAGCATCCAAACCAGCACATACTGTATACACTGACATAGCATACCGCTCGAGGCGGGAGAATTTGGCGCGACGCAGAGGGAGCGGAGACAAACTGCAAACAGAGAGAAATGCAAGAGGGAGACAGATGGACCGATCACCTGGTGCTGAGGAAGTGAGACAGAGGAAAGCAGACAGTCTGATTCAAACAGCAGTCAAAAAAACAGCAACGACAAACTCAGCAGCTTTCGCAGGAGCCAAATACTTGATCAGCAATAACTGCGGTAATTTACAACCTTTCAGCAAAGTCTAGAATAACTGAACAAAGACTGCTTTGGGGCTATTTTCAATTTACAATTCCAAACAGACAGACAGCAAAACTTTTCAAGCTGTCTAAATTTTCTGTGAACACACAGACGACGTGCATATGGATGCACTCACGCACCCGTTCCAACAAAGATTTAGATCCTCTCCATGCATTTCACATCAATTCAAAGCCACCAACAGCTTCCAGCTCCTTCAGGAAGCTGATATGCATCAGCTTGTCAAACTAAGGGGTTTTCAACACTTCAACACAGGCTAATGAATGCACTCTACGTATATGTGTGTGTTAAGTGCGCTAAATTGATAGAAATGAGGTGGGATTGTGTGAAACTTAATCGGACCAGCTTGTTTTTCAAACTGTTCCCCAATCAACACTCCGACTTTTCTCGGAAATGAGGTGAAACCTGAACTTGATTTTTCCTGAATTTGTGTTGGACTCATCGGGTGTTCCTGACGAGGCGAGATTGCCAATCTCTTAAAATAAGATCTAAAGAAGACGAGGAAAGATAAAGGAGGTGGTTGAAGGACATAGTCTGGTCTTCTGTTGCCAAGTCTGTGGCTGCTGTAGTGAATACAGATGGGACCAGGATGCTTGGAGAGTTGCTGGAGGAAGCCAGGGACCTTGGATTGGGCAACAAAAACGCCTCTGCTGTCGAACTGAAAGGTTTTGATCCAAATGAGATATCCAGCATTTGGGATATGTATTACAAAATGGCTCAGAACAAAGAGATTGAAACAAACTGTGGTGCTGTTTTAGAGATTGTACATCAGCACTTGGGCCCATTTCAAAGAGGTCTTTCTAAACATCCAGCTTGCACAGGTTGCACATATTTGAGCCTTGTTCAACCGCTTATGGGCTTTTCTGCACTACAGTGAGCTGCAGATGGACCTTGTTGCCATGACCACTGAACTCAGCTGACCTCAGCCAGCATATCTCTGGCCTATCTGGCTGTCTGTCAACACTTCTCCACAGATATGTGACAGTCCGGGAATTCAAAGGGTCCAAACTTATCAATACATGGTGGCAGCTGCTGGACGGATCAGTTGAAGCACAGCTGTTGACTTCATTGATCCAATTATTGTAGATGTAATAATGCGATCAAAAATGTGTCAAAAAGCATTCAAGTTTTGCATATTTATTGAAATTTGATCATGCTTGCGTTATTTTAAGCCTGATTTCAGTTTCTTTGTTTGCATATGAGGTCAGTTACATCAGGCCAGCTTGCACGTTGTCTGTGTTTGTGTGAGATAATGGTGACTGAGGAGGCCTCAGGGTCCTTCTAGACGTTCAGAGGTCGGAAAGTAGGCCCCCGTTTCTGGAAAAAACTCGGTATCCATTTCAGAGTCGAGGGCAGGGGTGAGCAGAGTGTGACGAGAGACATAACGGAGAGTGCACAGGCCACCGTTAAGTAACAAAGGCAAAGTGCAGAGTGCAGTTTAACCACCATATAGGACAGAGTCACAAATTGTTAGTTATTGTTAAGTATTTATCTTTAAACCTGTAATAATTTAGTTTTTGGCCACTTGGGGGCAGCGAAAACAAGTTGTAAATCCACAAAGTTCTCTATCTATTAACTAAAAACTAATAACTATTTTCATCATCGATTAATCTTCTAATCATTTTAATCGATCAATAATATTTATATATATATATATATAAGAACAGTGAAAAATGCCAGAAAAATTTCCCAGAGCACAGTTTGACTAACAGTCTCAAACCTAAAGATGCTTAATGTACTAATCATCGAAAAAGACAAAGGAAAGCAGCAAATTTTCACATTTCAACAGCTTGAAAAAAATGATTTCATCCAAATGGTTTGGCTTGAGTGATCAAACAAAAAAAAAAGAAATAAAAATCAACTTCAAAGCTCACTGTTTCTTCTCCTCCAAACAGAAGTATTAATAATGACAATACTGACAAAATACAGCTCTGTCAAAGCATTTTGCGAGAAAAATGCTCCACAGGGCCCCGGTGAAGCATACTTGAGGTTGACGGACAAAGTTGCGAAAGGAGAGAATGGAGAATATTTCCGTCAGAATGATTCAGTTTTGAAGAGGCCCAGAGGAGCAGAACTTAAGACTAAAGCATTTCTTCCTCCCAGACCCCAAACACACACTCAGACACGCAGATGCACACACTAGAACAGACACTACAGCACGCGCAGTCATGTTGAGTCTATTGTCTCCATCACCATGACAGTGTCTGAATAGCTTTCCAACTACAACCTGAGCACAGGCGCCAGGTGAACATGCAGTAAAGTGTGTGCAAGACTGTGTGTGTGTAAAAATTACATCATTTTAAGAAAAAAATATTTTAATATTTCATATGTATGTACTGTATATATTCATAAAGGTTGTCATGGACCACCGCTGGGAGTTATATTGAGTTATCTGCTTAAAAGAAAATGACATTTGAAATATATCATCTTGTAGGTTTTAAATAAACTGGGACTCTCGGGTTGCACCTGCTCTCCAAAACCAATATGTTATGTAATGATATTTTCAGGCATTATTAAAAGAAAACATTTAAGGAAAAGTTCAAGAAGAAGCATAAATTCAAGAACCAAGTTCAAATGAGCCGCAAGATAAATCTCAAGCGTCACATGATTACTGGGATAGGAAACATATATATTCTGCTACAAAGCATTACGTTTACTTTCCAGAATGCTAACGATCGCTTTGCATGTGAAATACTGGATTGTTTTATTCCTTCAGGCTTCCAAAATTATTTCAAATAAGCAACTGGAGAAGGAAACAAATCACTTGTAGGTGAATAGATACCCTATAAAACTTACAAATAGGGGCCACATGTCGAATTTACATTGCTTGACAGTGGCACTGCTGTCCAACTTCAGCACTTCAATGAATAAAACATGATGTTTATGCTACCTGATAACTGCAAACAAACTAAAACAGGGTAAAACTGAGAATTTTTCTGCTGCAGCACTGACAGAAACAGCACTGCTCTTCCCACCACTCATCCTGCAATGTGTGGTATTTTAAAGCCTCACTTCAAAGTCCTGATTAATCATTTCACAGATTTATGAGGAGCTATATACAATAATGGTAGTGACCCAGAGTCCACTGCAGACAGACATTTGAAATCTGTTCCGTGGTGTCTGTGGACGTTCCCGTCTGGCCTCTGTCTTATCAGGGCTCTTCTGGACGGTAGGTGCGTCTGCTCCATCCTTCAGCCTCATCCAACCCTGCAGGAGGCCCTCTGATACAGAGGAGGAGACAGAGGGGCTGAATATACGGACTGAGGGGGAGGAAATGATGAAGGGTGAGATGGCGGGAAGTGGCAGGAAACAGAGACTTTGCTTATCATCTTATCACGGCTGGGTCCAGCCTTGGGGCCCGGATCAAAGAGGTGCACCTTGCTTTCATTTGTCGCAGTGGGAACTTTTTCTTGCGTTTTTTTTTTCTTGTCTTCCCTTCTTCTGTCGTGCACAGTCATACATGTGCTCCTGCTTTAGGGAGGTTTCTTATTGTGACGTTTTTGGCTTCAGTTTAGCGCTGGTGAGAATCCACTGTCTTGTTTAAAATTTGCCCTGTGACTCAGCCTGGCGAATAAAAAAAAAAAAAACGCTCCAGCGAGCAAATATGTTTTCTAGAAATGAAAAGGCTGAAAATCACCCGCCATGGACAAAACTTTCCAGCATTCAGGTGATGGATGGTGTTCATTTCCTACCGTAATTTGCTGCACTCTACATCTCATTACCGGTTATGCAGAAATTCAGGCAAAGGCTCGGCGTCAAGTGTAAATGCGTGTGCCTGCGAGTGGGCGCGTGTGTCAGACGGGCCAAGAATGAACAGGATCTCTACAGCACATCTCCACGGGCCAAATATAAGCAACTTACACAAGCCTCATTTAATCTAATCGACAATGTTTTGAAAAACAATACCACATATTTTGGCTGCAGTGCGTCAACGCTGATGACGGCGATGTTCCCCCGCCTGACACTCTGCTGGGGAGGTCTGCGGCTCTGGAGAGGAGCATGATGGAAAGGCATGAAATGGGGAGAAATGGAAGAAACGGCGTTGACCTGCTGGAATGAGACGGGGGGCCTCACAAACCTAGCCCTCAATATTTGTTTCTCTTATTATGGTCTGGCAAAGCTCAATAAAGAAAGGCATGATCTGAAGCGGAGCTGTATGAAGTGTGACTGACAAGTGTTCTCCCTCTCTGAACCGTCAACTTGGACTGTTTGTAAACTTTAATGGACAAATGTGGGCTGAGTCTTCGAACTGGAAAAACATGCTGTCACATTTCTCCTGAGCTATCCAGCACAATGTGTTTCTGAATACTACCAGGTGAGACCTGGAACTTGCAGTTGCATTATGCTTCATTTTCCGTCTTCGCTGACGATTTAAATTAAAGCACTTGTTTACAAGGTTTGAAGTCGGCGAGACTGTGGGCTAAATCCATGTGGATGCTTTTGCAGGGCTAAAATCATGCAAAAGAAGAAGAGTTTGTGAGATTTGGGTTGGATTTACAAGTCTAGAGCTCTGTGCTGAGGACACAAGCACAATGTCGATAAATGCTAGCACATACTGTACATTCTCATGCATGCGTTCCAGTTTACAGCCTATAACATGACCTCTCTGACTTATAAGATGACAACCATGTAAAGACATGCAGCTGGTCCATAAACGTGTGTGTGTGTGTGTGTGTGTGTGTGTGTGTGAATAAAGAGCATGAACTTGCGTGTTTTCCTGGTACGTCGGGCACTTTAGGAGTCACTGGAACTTTTCACTGAGAAGCAGAGGAAAATAACCCACCTGCTAGTCCAACTTATACAGATTTCAGTCCCAGAAACACACCGGCTGGCTGAGCAGAAAGCTCCTTTTATTAAGTGGCTAACGCCAGTAAACTGCTCCGCAGTCTGTTTCGACCCAGATTTCAGCCAGAGCCTAACCAGCAGTCAGGTAAAAACATTACTGTGGATAACCACCAGAAAAGGCCACATTCTTTCAATCAGTTCCTCGACCCAAAGCTTTTTCCCCTCTTTCTTACTTTTTTCCTGTCATTCTTCCATCTTTCTCCCACTCCTTTTCTCTCGTCATCTCTCTTCACACGCTGCCCATCTGTCTGTGTCTTATGCAACTGTGAAGGCAGACTGACACAGTGAAGCCGCCAAGTCCAGTTTAGCGCTTGTGTTTGTTTGCCAAAGACGGGCCTGCCTGCAGAGAGCGAGAGGGGGTTTTATCTGGCAACACATGGCAACCCAGAGGCGAATCTTCAGCATGAAGACAGATGATGAGACAAAAAACAAGCGGTGACAAGGATTTTTTTTTTACGTACAGCCGTTCCTCTGCCTGTATTTTTATAGCAGACACTCGTATCCAAAGCAAGCTATAATAAATGCAACAATGGAAAAAGCCTCAACTCCTGGATCAACAAGATTACCAGCAACCAATAGAATAAAATGAAAGGCTCGGAGCCATATTGCCTCGAAGATATTTGGTCGTGTAAAAGGCAAATGCATGGAAAATAAATCAAATGGAAGCTAGAGAGAGCAGGAAAATGGATTGACTTTTTCAGGGCAATTACAGTAAGTAGAGAGGAAAGGAATACGATTCCGCTTGGAGAAGGTGATGTGAACTACTTCTGTCCCAGGTATAGTACAGTAGTTATTCCTCAGGGGCCTGAAAGCCTTTACTGAAAATCATCAATCAGCTCCTTTGTACGGCGGTCATGGGAGTACTGGAAAACTACAGCGAGGTGAGTGATGTCATCAGCTACCAGGTTATCATGTCTGAGGCGAGGCTGAGGAGAGACAGATCCTAAAATGAGACACTGTGAATCATTATGACAAAGTGCCGCACTCTTAATAAACTCACAGCATATGACATTTACCCCCGACTACATTATATCAAACACGCAGACACAGAATGATGGTGCTGGTTTATATCAGTATATTAAGGGAGAGAAGGGGCTGGGTTTCGAACTCATTAGTATTGGCACAGGTATTGAAAGATTTCAAATGATACCCAAAATCCAGTGCGCTCCAAACTAAGTAATGGCAGATCCAACAGTGTCGGAAATCCCCTTTCCAAGCGGAATCTAGGGGGCTGCGTCCGACAATTTTTGGTACTTTCCGAAAGCAACAATCCAACACGTTAAGCAGCCGCTGGCCAGCTATGCAGAGGTGCGAAACGTATGCAGGATTTCAAGTGTTCTGTCAAGCCCTTTATAAACAGATAGCTGCAAATGAGTCCTTTTATCGACCAATCACATGAGTGGCCTTTGCTTGCATGCAGGTAAACAAACGAGGTGGAACGCATTGGCCAAAATGCTATGGCTGAACCCATCAGCTATAGCGTGATGATTTAGCTTTTAATTTGCTTTTTTGTTTTATTTATCTGCATTCAAATGCAGAAATCTGTTTACAGAGATTAGCCAAAATGTTGAGCTTTTTTTTGCATGTTCACTATTTTTGTGTACTTATTCTGCTTTAACTGTAGTCTAACGTCATTGGAAATGAGGGCATGCTTTCAATGACTCACAGAGATTTAAGTAAAGCTTGAATGAATGAATGAACGTATGAGTTGTCAAGGTCAAGTCAAGGTTTTTAATTGGACTGTAAACACTGACCAGTGCGCAGAAGAGGACGTCTCGGCCCTTATATCTGTTATCTGAATATCCGCTGGCAACATCGGAAGCCAGGAAAAACTGCCCGATACACACAGAGGCTAAACCTTTGACAGACAATAGCCAATAGGTTCCAAGACTGTATGACACCAAGAGAGAGCTAGAGAATTGCTAAGCAACATATTTACCTATAACCAGCCTATAATACCTCTTTTTACTCACTCTACAGATATAAACGCTGCTTACTCGTTCTGTGTATTCTCAAGTTTATGTTTACACATTTACTGTGTAGGAGTTTAACACTAACTATGTGAAAAAAAACAATCTGACGCTCTTGAATCAGATCATTTTAGCACCTACATACACTGATGATTCACTGTATGATGTAGTAGGTGAAACAAGAGACAGCAGACAGACAGACAGCAAAGAGACAGCAGAGAGACAGATATGAGGAGTGCTGGAGGAGAGCCCTGTCTCTACATGCACGGCTGGTGGAAAAATGTCTCTTTTAATGGATCCCAGCTTTCTGCAGCACTTAGAACAGCCAAGACCAGCCAAGGGAATAAAATATGGCATTATTATTATTACACTGCAATTATCAATTATCCTCTCTCTCTCTTACTTTCTTTGAAACACAGACGCACACGTTCACACACATCACACAGACCTGCGCACACACCTAATTTTCCCTCGAAGCCTCAGATGGGTATGGGGAGAACAAACACATGGAGGCATGTGTGCGAGCAAAAGGTGCTAAATCACTAATTACATGCCGACGCACGCACACACACACACACACACACACACCGCAAAATTCCCAATCCAACACACACAGACAGTTGCCCGACAGTTCAGTCGGTACACGATGACAGGCGGATATGCGCCTTGTAGATTAGTGTTAGCAGACCCATCTTTTATGCAGCGAACGGAAAGAGACGACAAACGCTCCTTTTTTCTCCTTCCAGTCAGATTCAGAAGATAAAACCCAGAGATCAGGTGATAAATCACAGACGGCCTGTTTTTTTTTTCTTGTTTTTTTTTTACATCACTTCCTTGACCATGTGAAGACACAGTAAACGTCAGACCAAATCTGTCAGGTGTGGGGTGGTTTCTGGAGTACCGGTGGATGTGCTGGGTCTCGGCCTGTATATCTGCTAGGCTCATCTATCTTTCCAAAAAATCTCAGCTCTGTGTCGGCTGCACGTAGCTCTCTCATTACTCATAGATGGCTCAAGTCGGACTCTCACCATGCAGATATACTGGAAAGAAATACAGGCGTATTTGTTGGCTATGATTAGTGAATAGCAGAAATCAATTTAATCTTTTATTCTAATCAGACCTTGAAACAACAATCTCTGGAAGCCTGAGCAGCAGTAAGCCCTTTTACTAATGCCTTCTTTGGCTGATTTAGACTACTACATCACTTGATAAATCACCCAAAACATTCTGAGTGTTTGTGAATAATGATAAGGCACTAAAGTTCCCCCACAAAGCCTTTTCTTGGTATTGTTGTGGTCTTTAGCAGCTGGGACGCAGCCAGCGGCCTCCTTATCAGCACTTAACTAAGGAGGGTGAGCTGAAAACCTGTCCTGAGGGCCAAGCTTTCAGCGCTAAGCCGGAGGATATGGTCCAAGGCTATTAGCTTTAAACAGGGATGGAGTGAAGGGTAGCACTGCCAAGATCTAGCTTACCTACCCCTTTGGTCTGTAAAACTTAGCTGACGTGATTGTTCCTTTGATCTGCAATACATTCATGGAAAGTTGCTGCTGTAGCATCAAAGTCAGATGGGTTTCTAAATATATTATTGTGAATACCGATGGTTATTATTTGCCTGAATGGACGCAGTCTTTGGTGCACTTCAACAACCTTTTTATTGAACACCACATCACTGACTTAAAGCAGCTGATGCTGTGGACAATCAGCTGTTTCTTCGCATGACTGTATGAGGGTTTTATGATTCCAGTGCACCCATTCAGTCTGTTCTGCATTTTTGTCATGAAGCCATGATGTCTTTCTATCTGTGTGGATGCAACAACTATCAACAGACTGCAAAGTAAGAGAGAGTAGCTTAGCTCAGTGCCTCACAAAGGTCCCAACTGAAGGCAGATCTGAGGCAGGAGCTGAGGTGTGTGTGTTTATACAGGATCAGCCCCTATACCACCAACACAGCTTTCACAGCTGGGCTGCTTGGACTTGATGGATGAACTGAGCCATATGTCCTCAGTGCATTTGTGTTTGAGTGTGTGTTTGAGTGTGTGTGTGTGTGTGTGTGTGTGTGTGTGTGTGCACATGCGGCTGGGTGTCAGGCAGCTCAATTCAACAAACCATAAACAAGCTAACATTCTGACCCCTTGTAATCCCACATGACCACCAAATCCCTGCCTCCACAACAAATTCAGCCGTACAACCTGTAAGGCTTCTGTTTGAGCCAAAGCTGTCAGGAATAATGAAATTAGGTAAAAGGACTATTGGAAAAAACCTTATCAGCAACACTGAAGCAATTCATATACTCAGAAAGCGTAATCTGAGACACACAGCCCACGCTGCACAGTACAACTAAATATTAACCTGACTTATGTGTGTCTTGCTTTTTGTTCCATACCTATCAGCATTATTCAGTGTTACAGGCATACAGTTAATTTTTGTGCATGCATCTGTGTGTGTCTGTGCTCGCTTTTAATTGTATTTTTATCACTGGAAACTCCTGAACAATTAGCCGGCAAGTGGCTTCCCCTCGCTATCTGCTGGTGTGTAATTTAGAGGAAGCGGGAGCAGCAGCAGCAAGGCCATGCTGGGCCTCATTAACATCAGCCTTACTAAGCCACAATCACTCCCTGCACACACGGCAGGCTGCAGACTAACTGATAGGCACACTCACACACTCAGACACAGTGCAGTCACACATATAGCAAATGTCTCTAAAAAGCAAGCTCAGATTCATTATTAAGATGCGAAGAAAATGAAGAAGCTAAATCAACTTTAACGCACAGCTGCAGGCACATTTAGACACACGTCTCACTGACATTAATATTCATTTTATCACTTGGTGTTACTCACCGCTGCCCTCTGGAAGGCTCCTTTCGTGTAGGTGCCCCCTCCTCTGTAGTTGATGGCCGGGATCTCCTGGTTGAACAGGGAGCACTTGTGCTGGTGGGACTTGGGCGCTGAGATGTGGTCCACCCTCGTCACTACATGGGTCTTGGATGAGAAGGTGACCAACGCAACCCGCGTGTCCTCTGGCGCGACCGGGAAGTCGGACAGCATCTTGCGTACGAACCTCAGCTCGCTCAGAAAGTTATTGGCCCCCACGCTGGACGACTCGTCCACGAGGAAGACCAGGTCCAAGCAGGAGCTTTTCTCGCGTAGCTCACGGACGTTTCGCTTGAACGCCTGGCCGAGGCGCTCCACTTTGCTCTCCGCGCTCTCTGACAGGTTTCCCGCTGATGTGGAGGTGGTCAGGGGTGACATCTGCCTGGACCGGCGGGACTGCAGCTGGGGTTGGGACTGTTGGGCAGCCGGCCAGGCTGTGGTCCATACATCCAGGATGCACAAGACCATAATGCAAGTAGTCCATGATGGTGTTAAAGAGTACCTTTGAAGAAACATAATGACAGTCAGCACAACACCTGCGCTGAAGATGGACTTTGCAGAAGGAAAAAAAAAGGCAATATGGATCCTCTTCTCAAGAGGAATTCAGAGAAGATAAATGTGCCCTATGCCTGCGTCAGCATCCAGTATAGCAGACAGCAACAGTTCAGTGCAGAAATCTTCAAAAGCATTGCTGGATGAAGATGAGGATTCTTCTCCTTTCATTCAAAATGTGCCTCTGTCCATCTGCCTCTCTCTCTCTCCAGTGGAAGAAAACTCCGGTCCCGTCTGGAAAAATGTTTAGACTTGCTCACAAGGTTTCTGCCTGCCTGTCTTTTCCAGAAAAATAAATCAGTATCTCTGGCTTTCTCCTTGCTTTTTGTACAGCCTGTAAGTGTTAATGTACTGTTTGAAGCTTGTTAAGAGTCTGTACAGATCTATATGTCCTGTATCTCCCCTTCTTCCTGCCTCTTCTGTCTGTTAGTCAATCTTTTAGTGCATCAGATCCATAAACACCCAAAGCCTCTTCGGTCCTCTCCAGTGCCAGTGCGCTGCCCCTCAGTGCTCCCGTTTGCCTATGTGACGCTCCTGCCTGCACCGTCAGCCAAGCTCCGAATGCTTGTTCCCCTCTTCTCCCCAAATCATTTAAAAAAAACACACAGGAGAGGAGGAGGGGGAGGAGGAGGAGGAAAAAAGTTGAGAGACAGAGAGAGGCTGAGGGGAAAAAAGGGGGCAGTCCAGTCGTGGCCGTGAAGTCATTTTTTTCCCCTTCATCTCTCCTCCTCCTTTTCTCTCACCTCCCCCTCTCTCCCTATCTCTTTCTGTGTCTCTCACTCTTCCCCCTACCCCCCGCCCCCCCTTTTCTCTCTCTCTCTCTCTCCCCCCCTCTGTATCTGTCTCTCCCTCGCCTCCTGATTGGGGTGAGGTTCGATGTCAGCGCAGTGCCTTGCCTGTCAACTTGTCAACATTCCCAATAAAAAACACCCATCAGCAACAGGCGCTGCGATCAACTCTGTCTGTCCACACGTGCACATACTGTACATGGTGCACACAAGGTAACATCAGAACGAGATCAAACGAAGTGAGAATGAACAAGACACATTAAAAACTCAGATTTAAGAAGTGATAAGAGTGAGATTCAGGAGTTTGGAAGGATGAAGGACTGAAACCGTGATCTGTACTTCAGAGTTAGGAAGCAGTTAAGTCTGCTCTGGATACGTGCTTTGTCAAATCATCACTCTTTTAGTAACCATCACTTCCTCTCCCTCCTCCCCAGTCTTTCACTCTGTGTATCTTGTTCAAGAAATTAAAAAAAAAAAAGGAAGAAGAGGAGGGAAGAGCTGCCCTTCTCGCTCTTTGGATTTGTCTGCTTCTTCCTGCACCACAGGGATTCACACACACTCTTTCACGGCGCTGTTTTTCTACATCTCCTCGGTCTCTTACAGCCTCTCCCTCTTTCTCCCGCTCGCTCTGCTGTCGTGTTTTCCTTCAGTGATTTTATCTGTAACCAAAACAAAGGCGGCCGGTGTTACAGAGGCACACTGCGCCTATTAAACCAAAGGGCCTGAGATTTACAGCAAAAGAGCTGGCTTCGCGAGGAACTGCAGAGGCTCGCGAGGAAGAAAGTGTCAGAGTACAGAGAGAGACAGAAACGGGACAAGGAACAGTTAATACAGGAGTGAGGGAGCTTAAGAGAGGGTGAACGAAGGAGAAAGATGCGCTCCATGACCAAAAGTATGAGGACATCCATATGTGATTGCAGAACATCTCATTCCAAAACCATGAGCATTAATGTGCTGCTGCTGCTGCTGCTGCTGCTGCTGCTGCTGCTGCTGCTGCTGCTGCTGCTGCTGCTGCAGCCGCCTCCATTGTTCAGGGAAGATTCTGGAGCCCGGCAGGATTGATTTGCTCCCATTCAGCCACAAGAGAATTAGTGAGGTCAGGCACTGAGGTACAGCTCACAGGCAGTGTTCAAACTCATCTAAAAGGTGTTGGATGGGGCTGAAGTCAGGGCTCTGTGCAGGCAAACTCACTTCATGCACGAGGGTAGTGTCCAGTTGAAACAGGTAAGTTTTCACAAAGTTTGTATGCTACTGTTGTCTAAAATTTGACAGGATGCTGTAGTGAACTAGGGCTGCAACCAATGATTTGCATTATCAAATGGTCTATGAAATGTCAATCAAAACATCCCAGAGCCTGAGGGGGCGTCTTTAAATGTCTTGTTTTGTCCAACAAACAGTCCAAAACCCAAAGAAACAAACTTACAATCACATAAGAGAGTGAAATACAGCAAACCATATTTGACGTTTTTGCTTGAAAAATGACAAACAATTAATCAATTATTAAAACAGTTGCCGATTAATGTAGTGATGATCAATCACAACTCAGAGTTCTAGCCCTAACCACTAAAAACAGCCCCAAACAACACAAAGGTATGTGGGCAGGGGGGTGTCTTGGTACTTTTGGCCATATATTGTATAGAAACAGAGAAACAAAGCAAAACTTGAACAGCAATAAGGAATAAAGAAGCAAGAAGAGGTGACAGAAACAATAAAAAAGCAAAAGTTCACCAAGTGTGTGTGTGTGTATGTGTATGTGTGTGTGTGTGTGTGTGTGTTTCCACCAGAGCCGTCCAGTGCAGCCAGTCTTATACTATTAGCCACAATGACACACTCAGGCACACAGAGTGTTTATTAGGCCGTATAAGCCAGGCTTTCATTTAACAGCACTGGAAACTTCTGCAGCGAAGAGGTGGGAATAGAAAGTAGCGTCATTCTGGCCAGATAAACTGGCTGAGACTCAAACGCAGACATATAGAAACTAACAGACACATGCATGTGCACAATGACCCAGATCTACACAAAGATGCAAACAGACACACACACACACACACTCTCGCTCTCACACATGCTGAAAGGGGGATGAGCACAGCTGTGACTTCCTGCTTTTTGGCACTGGAGACCCCTCACCAGACTTTTGTGGGGGTCCCAAGGGAGACAGGGGGTGGGTGGATGGAGATGAGGCTTTTGAGTGTGTGTGTGTGTTCATGGGGGGTTGTGTGCTGGTCATACTGAATATTTATCTGTGAGGGAATACTGCCTATATGTACTGTACAAGGCTTCTGCAGAGATATTTGCAAATTTTGAGTACAGGTTTAATTACTTTTGAGATGTTTTTAATACTATGTACATATAAAAAATCTATTTCCATTACAAAAAGGGTCAAAACAAAGACACTGAAGGCTTTCTTCAACTCTAAAGTCATGAAACAGAAACGCTTTGGTCTTCCTCTTCAGTTAGAGTCAAAATGCGCGGTGAGGCAACACAAGGCATGCAGCCACCTATTTAGCAGAGACAGAACCATTTAAAATCCAAATAAAGCAGTGGAAATTGTCATTGTTGAGAGATATAAAATCAAACAAAATACAAAAAGACAGAGCAAATAAGCAGACATATGCTCATTCAGTTTGCCGCAGATCAAATTTAATGCCTGCCTTTCTTAAATTCCAGACAATTTAAGGCTCTTTTTTTAGGCCTGGACTTTCAAAAACAAAAATTAAGACTTTTTAAGGATCTGTGGGAAGCACTGTGAACACAGGATGAAGGATGTGTGCAAAGCAAACACACACAGAACTACAAATTATTGGACAGAACACAGAGAAAAAGAGTAGATAAGAGTGCCAGCCACAAGATCTGAGAATAGTTTTTTCCTGTGGTTAGCACTCTGACGATGCTTCATCAGAAACACACACTTGGACAAAAATACTATGTGACGTACTATCAAAATGTTTGACCTGGACTGAAGACTGGAGAAGAGTTTACGATGGAAATTGTGTTCTTCTCTGGGAGGTATTAAAAAGTCTTAAAAAGTAATTAAATCTGTACTCAAGAAGTGTGAAGACAGCTTTGCTGACTCATGAGGTCAAGGACTGTACAATGTGAATGGATCAAATGAGGATCCCTTTAGTCCCCTTCTCTATCTCTCATTACTCACCTGTTCTGTCACCTGTCTGCAATCACTTGACAGCAGGCTGGAGCAGCAGATACAGTAGCCACAGGTGACAATGCATTCCTCATATTTCTTGGCATTTCTGGCCTAAAGAATGAAGCACACATCTCAGTGGGAGGACGAGGACCTTTCCAAAACAGTCCCTCACTGCTCAATTGGATCTAAAAGCAGGTTTGAACTGGATATGTACATTCGGCTCTCCACATCTGGATGATTTACAGTAAATCTGGACTTTGCAAACGGAGTATTAGAGTACTATGTTGAGTTTATTGATGTTTTTGTTTGTTTGAAGGTTGTACATACACTAATAATTATTCATGGCCTTTAACTGCTTCTGAATAGAGCTGAAGCAATAAATCAACTCATCTACAAATCAATAGGCATAACAGCAATTCTGATCATTGAGTTATCACAGTAAGAAGGACATTTATCGAGCACAACACCAAACATTCAGTTTCCATCTTCTTAAATGTGAGGATTTGCTTCTTTTCTCTGTTTTATATCGTGGTACATTGAATACATTTGAGTTATGGTAGAAACTAGAAAAATACTGGAAAAATAAACAGGCAGAGTCTTGTTTGTTGCAGCCCTTATGCATATTTCCATGGTTTTAATTTCCAGATTTGTGCTGATTTCTGTGGAGCGCTCTTTGTTTTGGGATCGTGGGAACTACAACTGTGAACTTCATTTCCCATGTGTCTTTGCGAGAGAAGGCACAGGTGATCTCTGCTTGAGACCACTGTAAGCTTTCATCAAACATTTTTCTTGACGATTGTCCAGAGACTGACATGTACCGGGCTTTAACTTCTTAATGAGTGTTAATAAAAAATACATCAAGGACAGGAATGTTGAGATTAACGTTACTTTGAACCTGTTTGTTACAGCTACCACAATATACTCCAAGGACTTTCAAGATATTTTAGCGCTCGTGTATTCCTACATTTTTGTTCAGGGAAGGCAATGCTTCACATTTCATTATTAGTGCCCCTGCTCGCTTGAAAACGACCAAAAACTGCCAATTTCGTCAGTTTTCAAAGGAAGGAGAGGCCTTTTCTAGCCCAAGTGCCTCCTAGCTAACTGAACTGCCTTTTGCTGAACAATTTGGGCTGATGGGGAAAGGCTTTCTAATTGTATTCAAAGCTAATGTCATCATTTGGAAACGTTACAGAGTGCTTAAAACGACCAAGTGGAGCCACAACAGACCAGGAACAACAAAGGGTTCACTCTTTAACGAGCTAGTTCACCGCACTTAGCTAGCTTAACAGTTTTAATGATTTAATTAGCAGCGCCAGGCTAATGTAAACTCTACAAAGCCTGTTTAACTGCCGACAACTAAAACGACATACGAATTATAAACCTCGCCCTTTGAGTGATTTTATCCATGTCTCTCAGTAGTATAAAGAACTAAATTAAAAGCTCACTTACTTTTAACTTGAAAAGTGCGTCTTCTTACAATCAGCCCATACGTTAAAATAGAGTTATGTTACACTGCCCTCTGCAGGCGGCGGGAAGTCAGTACACTATATATATGTGGAAGATGCAATGACACACAGCGGCCGTTAGGTGGCAAACTAATATAAGTCTGTGTGAGGGCTGACATGAAGCTTTATTTAGTAGTAAAAGAAACATTCAAATCTTTTACTGAGGTAAATGTAGTAAAACAGCAATGACAAAATGTTCAATTACAAGGAAAGGTGCTGCATTCAAAAGTCAAAGAAGTCCACCAATTTTTCACTTGTTGTATACTGTCCTCTGTGGCCCAGGTGATGTTTTCTAAAGTTTCCAAAAATAACTCTCACAATGTCATCAGGGTTATTTCTGCTTGGACTTGGAGATTCCAGTTACTTGTGTTACAAAGTGGTGCAAATGCCCACGTCTTCAAGGACAAGACATTCGCCAAGCAAAGATGAAAGATGCTGTTGAGTTGCATAATGGGAAGTCTGGGATCCTGTGGTCTTTGGAGCCTGACCCATATTAGGGACTACAAATCAGAATATCAACATGCAACAGGTCTCTGGTGCAGCAATTCTGACAGTTCTTCTAAATGTGTCTCTTTCGACATTATTTAAGCATGCAAAACTAAACTGGAGTGCTCCTTTAAGTAAAACTACAAAACTGACAAGCACTTAGGTACTTATTATGCAAAATGACTATAGCTGTCAAGAAAGTAGAATACAATATGTCCTTTGTAACTATAACGGTGTTGAATCTTAAAGCAAATACAGTAAAAATACCTCAAAATTGGACTTAAGTACAATACTTTAAAGTGAATGTCTTTCCATCAGGCTTTATGGTATTGCTTTTGTCTGTTTTGTAGTCTGTTTTGTATGTTCATCAGTCCGATGTTAAAGTATAGTCTACATACATTGTTCTGATAAATCAACTTTTTTTTTTGCCCAATAATGCTGGATAATGAAATTGCACTATAATATTCTGGATTAACATCTGGCAGTCTGGGTGTTTGTGGGTCCCTGGGTGAGTACATGGAGCAGCGAGTGTTGACCAAAGGAGGAAGTAAGACTGAGTGCACATGACGGCATCACATCTGCTGAACAACGCAGGTCACGTTTTGCTCCGGTTGCTAGTTTTATAAATCAACTCAGCAGCTGTCAAAGCACTATTTTGTAAGAGTTAGGGCTCCGCATGTCTGTGGCTGCGGCTCTCATTTCCTGCAATATCACTGTTCCCTGCAGAGGAGATGGTGTATGGAAGCTCATTAATGACAAAAATATTAGGGACGTGGCAATGACTCTGCAGACCTGTTATCAGATCTGATAACGTGGTGCACCATCATCACAGGAGTTTTTTTATGCAGCTGGAGAGTGTTGGCCTGTCTTCTTGACCAGAGCTGCTAGATAATTTGTGGCACATTATGCTGCTGCCATAGTTTTTGTAGATAGAATCTTTTTTTTTGGGTCTGTTGTATCCTCCAGTCTATTAGGACCAGGGCCCCTTTCACATCAACTCTCTCTTTTTTATTTAGAAAGGTAATTTATGGACATCAAATTTGGATTTTTCCACAGGTGAGTTTCAGATTTTGTCTCACGCCTTTATGGGTGCAGAATTTTGAGCTGAATAACTGCTAGTGAAAGGAACTGGGTCACGTCATTTGAGCTTTAGGTTTCACACTCATGAATCTGTTCCTGCAGGCTTGCACACTGGCGACGGCTTGAATTTATTTTTTGCTTAATAGTTTTTCTCCTTAATAAATCTGCGCAGACAGATGTGGATGGTTAAGCTTGGCACAGAAATAGACTGCAGCTTGTGGGGCGTGTGCACGCACCTGCACGGCCATGCAAAATATCAATACGTCTGCATGATCAGAATGCAGCACATGTAGCTGACGCTGTGGATGAATTGTTTGCGAGTGAGACATAAAGCTGTGTGAGATGGCGGTGGTAAAAATAATGGTTTAATGTTACGCTGAGACTATTTATAGCCGGGGCTGCACTCACAGGCAGCGTAAATATTTTATAAGTCCAAGCACCCTGCAAGAAAGTGACGTCCTTGAGGTAGAAAATCGAGACCACAGATTTATCGTACTTTGCTGAATAACCTCACACATCACAATCTATAGCTGTAACATCATACCATCAGGTGATCCTCCTGAGTCACTCCAAATCAATCAATCACACAAAAGTCCAAATAATAAATCACAATAAGTGGTGCATCATGTCATATCTTAAATCGTGCTACATCCACAGACGTCTAATCAGTGACCGTTGTGCTTAAAGATTGCCCCCAGCAAGCAATCAATCATTCAGCCTTCACACAAAAACAAACTGGAAAACCAATTAAAACATGTAAATGTGAAGATTTTAGCATTCATGAAAGGCACTCTGGTATGCAAACATGTCCTTTACCCTTTAATTTTCAGTGTCGCTCTGCCTCACATTCACACAGTCGCACATCTGGGAGCCGAGCGGTACAACAGCCGGCTGCTGCAGGCCACTGACGTGCATATGAGTCCAGCAGCGAGGCCCTGAAGTGTTGGATGATCGTGTGTTCAGACAGAGATGGATAAATGCACACACACGCACAAACACACAACACCAAGCGGGCTGTCTGGGACAGGAGGGGAGCGTCATCGTGGGAAAGGTCCACAAAGAAGAAAGGTGTGAAATTCCACACCTCCGCAAGAGCGTTCGATCATATGGTACACGCACATAAGAATATGCAAATAGAGGACTCAAGCTCAGTCTGCACAGTGAAATGCACATATAGTCCATTTTTAACCAGAAAATGTCAAAACAAACGTCCAGTTCTTAGATTTTTCCAGAGCTTTTAACCACATCTCAGCAGCTTCCTCAGTGGAGTTTGCTCAGTTAAGATTTGGGCCTCGAGTCGAGATTATTTTTAGTAATTTTATTCCAGCACGCCCAAAGTAATATTGTTTTTTTTCTCTTCCTTTTTCTTTCTTTCATTTCTACTTGTTTGCACAAGACACTTTGTGACAATTTGACTGATCATACTAGGAAAAGCACAAGAGGCACCAATAACACTAACAAGGCCTCCGTTCTATTCAAGTGTCCCGGAAAGCCATGAGAGTGAGGCAGCATGCGCAGCACCAGCACCCTGAAACTGAACCAGCTAAATGGAACACAGCCACGACTGTAACTGTTCACACCTGTGCTTTTCCTTCTGGGACACATCAGTGAAAAAGACCCGTTGTTGATTGCGTGATGTGTTCCTCTGAATCTGTTTTAGGGAAAACAACACAAATGTGCCTCATGTAAGCATATAATCAATGGAAATTATGAAACTAGATTGTGAGTAAAAGGAGCAAGGGTCACCATTGGTGTTTTATTGTGGTGTAGTGGAGAAAATAAACAACCAAAATCCTTAAAATAATTGCCACACAGACAACTTTTGGGCCCCTCTGAAGGTTTGGGGTAATAAAGTAGATCTATTGTGTACACTGTCCACACCAGTTGTAGTTTCTGTTTTCTCTCTTTTTTCGTCTTTTCCACTTCCTCGTCTCTTTGCCTCTTTGGACAAATCCTCAAACAAGTGCAAAAGATGGTGACAAAAGACAGCAAGTTAACAAGAAGAGAAGAAGATGTGAGAGAAGAAAGGAGGAAAAACACAGAGGGAGGGAAAGGAAGCAGAGAAAGGAGGCAGAAAGTCGGACGACAGAGGACAAAGGGAGGTTTAAAAGACAGGAACAAAGAGCAGCACGGCGAGGAGAAAGAAGGAGTAAACAATAAGAGCGAGTGATGCTGGGAGGAGTGGGAGAGAGCAGGACGAGGAGGTCTTCTCTCGAGGCAGTGTGAACTGGATTCAGCCAGACTTCCATAAAAACAGCCTCGTCCAGGCACCGCTGACAGTCGGGGAGGGGCTGGAGCAAGGGGAAGGAATATGAGAAATGCACACACACACACACACACACACAAGCATCGGTGAAAAAGAGGATCCCCCACAGGCTGCCTCACGTGAAAAACACCACAATCTGAGGTTTTGATCTGTGCAAGCCACTACACTTGGCCTCGCTCTGAAAGAGGAAGTTGTGTTATTACGGGTCGTCTCAGAGGACCTACAAAAGCACAAACACACCCTGTGCTGTGACAAACTCAGCTGCTGGCTCAGCTGATCAGGATTACTGCATGTCAAACTCCTTGTTGTTCTTATGGTCTGTCTGTATTTTGGGGTACTGACTGAGGAATAAGATGCTCAGAATTCAGGGAAATAGGTGAAAAAAGTAGCTTTTTGTCCACATCTTGTTCTCTCATGAACTGAACTGAATATGTTCATGGCTGTTTTTAAGCATAATGTTTTGGAGGGATTGTTTACATTACGCCTAGATAAAGCAGCCATCTGATGCCCTTTGTCCCAGCAGGACCCTGCCTGGAGTAATGACTCTGAAAGTCAACAGCGATATTAGGGATGTATGTAAACAAAGGGCCGGATGGGAAGCATAAAGTGTGTCGGCCGTGGCGCGCTTTGGAGCCGTAACTCTGCGAGACGAGTGATGAAACAAGATGCAGACAAGTTCAGACTGGCTCAAGTTTTAAAGCGCAGACGTACACGAGGAGATCAGAGATGGATGATGATGCCCATTTATTCACAGAACGCTTTATTTATAGCGACTGAGTTTGTCAGGGTGCGTATGAATACATGAGTGCAACAGTCGCCCGAACACTGATAATCATCATCCTTATACAAATAACAACAAGACAATAACTCTCGCACTAATTAAAATCATCAACAACAACAGAAGCAACGCTGGCTGCTGACGTCAAAGCTGCCATTAGATTCTGTGACCTTTAGTCCATTGTGCTTTTACTTTAGAAGGCGATTATGTTTAACGGCATTTCCTGTACGGACAGATCGAGTCTGTCTGGCTCAAGTCTGGACTCCATTGCAACATGGCAGTAATGTCAATCTGAAAAATGTTAACGCATGATGGATTACGCAATTTAAAGCAGCATTAAGTGATTATTTGTTGGCTGCTTGGGGGCAGCAAAACGAGCATGGCTGCTTTCGGTGACAGCTAGCTGCTACGTTTCAGTAAGCAGGCTTCATTCAGCTACGTGAGCTCCACCCAGGCTCCACCTCTTTGCCCATTTTTGGGTTTACCTGGAGTTCGCCGGAGTTTATGTTTTTCAGACCCAGAAACTCTGTCCAAGTATTAATAAAATATATTGTTAAAGTATAAGCGATTTGACTTAAGCGATGGCCATTCCAGGTGTTTACAAGCTACAGATGTCGTCTTGAATGAAGATAATCAAAAATAAGATCCATTTATGTATAATTTAAAGAATATTTAAAGAATAACAACTATTACAGATCACCCTCCTCATCTTCTCTACATCTCATGGATGCTGAATCATAAAATTAACTTTTAACTTCCTGTGTTCACAGGTTATAGATTCTCTCCATCAACTCAAGCGTTCGCTTGTTTGGTTCGAGATCTCAGTGATCTCGAACACATTGTCCCAGGAACTCATATGTTTCTGGGCACATGGTAAACACAAGGCTCGAGTTACCATCTCCACTCCCATGCTCACACGCCCCCTTCCCCTCCTCCTCTTCCAGCCCTTCAATCCCCCTTTCTATTACCTCGTTCCCTCTTTCTCACCCCGTTTCTCCAACTCTCGCTGTAAATTCGCACATTCCCTCCCTTTTCTCGCGGAGGTCACCAGCTTCTTCACTTTCCAAATATTTTCCTCCCCCCCCGACCTCTTTCTCCCTCTCTGCACACTCCTCCTCCTCTCGCACCTCTTCCCCTCGTTGAGCAACCCCATCTTATGTTACCGTAAATAAGTGTTTATAGATATGCTGGTATGAATAAACAGTGTGTCGTGCATCTGAATGAACATGTGCTCAGTCTCCTTTGGGATCAGAAGGCACGGAGATTTCCAGGAAAACAATGAGCGGTGACACCCACACCGGCATCATCACGATTGTCCTTATATGGTGTTAATATGCAAAGGATCTAGTCTCATATGTCTAAAAACATGCTACAGTGCATGCACACTGACAAGCAGTATATCTGTCATATTAGTGCTTTTAATATCAGAAATTTCATTATTTAAGTGTTATTGTCTGTTCTGTACTCACACATTTTATATATGAGGAAATCTGGAGATGTTTAGTGGTGTTTGGGTCTCTGCCGCCAAATGCAAAGAGCTTTTTGCATTTGTTTGGTATTAACAAATGTTACACTATGTTCCCTCAGATAGTTGGGAACTTCTTCTCCACCTCTTTCCTCTCCTTCCCCTGATATCACCCTTTAGTCTCAAGTGAAGCCGGTTCTGACTTGTGCTCCTGGTTGTTCAGCTAACGGGACTTAAAGCTGAAAGGCCTTTGTTCTCCTGGCATCACTCAAGCATAATCAAATTACACACCGGATTGTTCTTCACTGAGTATTTCTTGCGTGCAAATCCGCAACCTGTATTTCGAGAACCTGAATAGGCTTATACAGGTGGAGAATTGAGTTTACTGTTACCAGAGGAAACCGTGATCGGTCAACAATGGGTAGAGTCTCAGATGAAATAAAGGAGGAAAAACACGCTTTAAGAGGAGACAGTGCCCCAACCAGATAACAAAATGCCCCTCCATTAACAGCTTATCTCAACCATTTAAAACCATCACAGTCTCAGAGGCTCTGACCCTTTCATCAACTCTCATAATGGATAAGAAACGACTTCCCTGACGAATATGCAAACAATCAACAGCTGTTTGCACTGTCGTATCATTCGAGTTCCCAAATCAAACACTTCATTAATCGCCTCTCATATCCTCTGCGTCGGCCTCTGTTTTACCTATATCAGCTGGATAACGGAACAAAATGTGAACAATAACTAAATAGCTAAATGGTACGGGCCATTAAAAACACCCATTTATTCAAGGAAATAACATTTCACATTAGGGGCTGTACAGAAATTATCAGGGGGTGTCAGAAAAGGGGGAAGGGAGAGTATTTAAATTCTTATTCTCATAATAAAATGAAAAAAATATCAACTACTTCCATCAGAAAGACGACTTTCGTGTGTACGACTGAATAGTAAATCTGTTTTATGGTTGTGGGTTGGTTAGAGAAAGGTCACGGTTTGGGCTACAAATGGCGGTTTTGCTTGGGTTAAGGAAGCTTTGCCACCATTAGGACAAAATTAATGATGTGATAAAACCAACACTGACTATCAGTTCCAACAGATGGGTTTTTTGGTGTGTTTTGGCTAAAAAAAAAAGGCTGAATCTGCTCCAAAAAAATATCTACAACACAGAGGAACAAAAATGTTAGCATCAGCTCTTCTTAGTAATACTTGTACTGGCCTATTGAAGCAGTATAAGAATATACTAGTAAAACTTGATTATGACAGTTATTTCGGACATTAATTAGATTTCAGGCTTGAATTTGGTCTTTTTCTGCTTGAGAAACTAAACACATGACATGGAATGAAACACATTTTTGTTACCTCCTAACAAAAACACCAACCATAGTGGTTATTTGCATACTGCAAGCTAAGCGTCCTGTCCAGGAGCATGTAGAGAGCTCAGCTCAGTGCATTAGTGAGATGAACACTCATGGCTCTGGCCCACTTCCAGGTTCTGTACTCTTTATCAAGAGGGATATCAGCATAATTCTTCCCTCAGGTTTCCCCTGCAAGAGTCTGTCGGTGTCTCTGTTTGCTTCTAACCAGCACTGACATATCGTCTTTCATCTCTCTTTTAATTGCCGCCTGCTGCATCTGATTTGACTGACACACAGCTCAGGGCCATGAAAAAAATTTTATGACTTAGTCTCCGATTTCATCACATGATCGCTGTGCAAAAACGGACTTTACATTGTACGACCGTAGGTGAGAAAAACATCTTCATCTTCCTGAACATCAGAAAAAAGAATCGCCTAGCAACTATTGTTGTATGTATTCAAGACATGTACCTAATCAGCACATCAGCTGCACACTATCACACCCTCATTGTCAGTGAATTTAGATGATCAGAGGTGTTTGTATGACATATAGTCTCATTCTTCTTCTGCAGGGACTGAAATGCTAATGAGCCTCTATAGCTAAAGGGAGCTTAAAGGAATAGCTCTACCTTTCTCATGTCTGTCCAGTGAACACACGACTACAGCCAGTTAGCCTAGCTTAGCATATAGACTGCAACAAGGTGGAAACTGCGAGCATGACCCTGTATAAACGTAACAAAAAGCTCAGAAATCAACACATTGTATGACATACAGTGTTACGTATGTGCTGGACTACTTCCTGGCAAGGAGCATTTACTTCCTGGAGTCTCTGCCGGTTGCCTGGCAACTTCACAGTGATGATAAAACTTGGAGACAACACTTCAGGGTTTCTTTTTACCATTTAAAACACCACACATATTTAGACTAGATTTAGATGTCTATAGCTTGAATCATCTGTTTTAGTGAGTCTGTCTTTGTGCAAGTCGCTCACTCCGCTGAACCAGCCGTTATTGTTGCTGTGACAGTCTGGTTCCTGTTGGAGACCTGCACCTCCCTGCGGCCTGACGTCCTGGCACCACAGCCATTACCTTGCATGTTATTGTTCCAATTTTCCAGCCACTGAGCAGCAAACAACCTCAAACAGCAGGGTTACTCATTAACGGCCTTATCTGGAGAATCTCCATGCCTTTCGCCACCCGATCTGTCACCCGCCGGGGAGGCAGTCGGCGCATGTGCGCATGGACGTATGCGTTGTATGTGCGCGTGTGCGTACATTTCAGACGATTACATCAGCCTCCATGTGATGGAAAGGTGGAATGTGTGTGTGCGAGGTGAGATGATTGAAGGTGATTTAAAGGTTTTACCCACATCTGACAGACTACATAGTTCAACTACCAGGCCCTCACCTTTTCAATGCATTTGAAACAGCTGATCTGAAAGCAGTTTTTAGGTATGAAGGTGTGTGAGCACAGGTATTGTTTATGTGCACGTCCTCCACACACACCTATGCGTAATTATGCAGCGCTATCAGAGTGCAGGCCCGGGGTCAGCTTGAGAAAAGCAATAAACTCCCATTAACAGCTGAGTCGGCACATGGGTCAAACTCGAACCACGGCACCACCACCGCGCTGAAAATCCCCTCTCTTTCTTTAATTTGTATTTCTTAGAATTTCTCCACAGTCGCTTGCTCACATAGGTGTGATGTCTTCAATTACGAGCCAGTCCCACAATTTTACTGGCGTGCAATTAAAGCAGAACAGTGATCATAGACCTCAGAGACATGCATGCACAGCAAATAAGGAGGCAAAAAAAGTGTATTGTGAGAGCAAACTGCAGGCAAAAGGCACCAAAATTAACAATAAGTGAGGATGCTACAGTAGAAGCCTGGCTGAGCATCACACCAAGTGTCTGCTGATGACTGTGGGTTGTTTATTTCAGTCAGCAAAGGGTCTGCAACATGATTTATTAAGTTTATATTGACTTCACGACACTTTGTATGAAGAGTAAGAGTCTGCAGCCATGCTAGCAGCTCTGTGAGGCAGTAGCCTACTTAGCTGAATGCTAATGTTAGCGTGCTAGCATGCTGGCAATAACACAGGCATGATGTTTACAGCGTTCATCATCAAACCATCTTATTTTGATGTGTTAGCATGCTAACTTTGCTAATTGGCACTAAACAAAGTAGCCTACAGCTTATGGAAATGCCATAAATTTTGCTCATAAGCCCAAATGTTGGACAAATGACATTTTTGACCTGATGATGGCACTAGATGGAAAGTCAGGAGATCAACAGAGCTTTTACAAATAATCCTGAGGGGACATAACTGTGTGCACTAACTTTCATGGCAAATGATCCGATTGTTGAGACATTTCAGCCAAAAATACAAATGTCAACCTCATGGTGGCGCTTGAGGAAAAGTCAGAGGACGACTAAAGTCAGTGGGATTCAACGTGTCGTCATGCAAACTTTCATCCAATATTTTTTCTCAATTTTTTAGATATTTTTAAAACTGTGCCACTCACTGTGCAGCTTACATACAGTGCAATAAGCTGATGTTTTGGCTTTGTCCTCCCTGTCCATCTTTTTCTCTGCACCCCGGTCTTTGCCCATGTCTCCAAGGTTTTAGCACGCACCCCCGAGTCTTATCTCTTTGCTCAAATGGTCCAGTAGGCTGATCAAACACACACACACGCAGAAGCACACAAACACACACACAGTATTAATTGATGGGAATACCTCTGCAAACACTGACCCCTCCTTTAAGCTGTGAAGTGCTTACAGGTGACACAATGATTCGAACCAGTGGAATATTACTGACTACTGATGTTTGTTAATGGGGCTGAAAGAGAAGCTGGAGATACAAATACAGAAAACTGAAGATTTGGGCTCATAGAAATGATGTGAAAGTTTGTTGAATGGTAGTTTAGTAGCTAAAAAACACATGACTAGGGGTTGTTGGACCTGTAGCTTATATTATCCACATTTTTGCTGGAAAGTTGAGGCTTTTATCAGATTGACCTTTTATTAAAAAAAAAAAAACGGACACATTGTGGGTATTTCATAAAGTGACTTGAGCATTTTTGGACTCAATATATATAAAATTCTGCAACCTTTGGCAAATAAAGAATTAATTAATGCCTTAAATATTCTGTATTACCCACCAGATTTGTATACCCGGCAATGAAGGCACATTTGGACTCTTGACATCAGTCTATTTGCATATCTGATCTTACCTTTCCATGCTCAAACAATAGTGATATGGCCCATTTCCTAAAGCTGTTATTTCTCAGTTATTTTATTTCATCCAAACTCTTTAGCCAGCTGTAATTAAAAGTGATGCAATTATGAGAAATCTAATCTAATCAAGCAAACAATGTCAAATGGAGGCTGTTTGAAGGTCACTGTGTTTGATCACTGAGTCTTTCTACAGGTATATTGTTTAACAGAGATGGTGAGAATGGTGATGATGTTGTTAAGAGGGACGTGAGTTTTTGAAGATATTTCATGTGATAATGATTTAATTAATAAATAAATGTAAACATGTCATTGGTTCTTGGCAGTGTTCACCAAACCTCTGAAACAGTGGTTTCATGATTTTGATTCTTAAAAGAGTAAAATTTAGGTAGTTCACAACTGATTTCATAGATATAATTCAATGTAAAGTGTCTGAACACATCCAAAGAGTTGAATTATCAAGGAGATACGGCTCTGGGAGCAGTTTAGTAGTGGCAGATTATTACAGTGACCATCCTACAATAGAAGGAAGCTTTTAAAGGAAGCTTTGACTTTCATATCAACCACAACAAGACACCAAATCCGGGCTGCACTTGCTGACCTACTAAAAAATGTTCTGGATAGGTGCTGTACGGCAGCAAAATGTCAACAAACTGGCCCACTGACCTGTTTCCTAATTGTCAAGCATGTGTACTGTGAGTGAGCGGTTAGTTCCCCTTCCTGCTCCACTGACCAGGTACATTTAGAGTCATTTTCACTCTGCATAAGCAAGCTTTTTTAGATGGCGGAGTCAAACACAAGGAGCCAGAGGTGCAGCTCAGGTCTGCGGTAGCACAGGCACACAAGCAATACTTGGTGTAGTTGGTGACTCAGGTGACCTTGTTGTTGTTCTGGCCACGCCGCAGCGCGTCACACTGTTTTGCTGCTTGCTCTGTTTTGAGATTAGTAGCTGAGGTTATGTAGCGCCCACCTTTGGTTCTGTGCTGCTATCGTGAGTCCGGAAAAGTCTGGGTCTCTCAGGCTGAGGTTTCCAATGAAATCATGGGAGATGCTAATAAAGCAGAATGTGCCGGACGCTAACTGAGGGACTCAGGTTCAAGGCTCCCCGCCCTGCAGCTGGACCATCCTTGAGCAAAACTCTGAATCTAAAGGACAGACCATCCCCAAACAGAATGACAGTTTTAAATCAAAGCAGGCATGTGTAGAAATAGAAAATACACTAATCTTTGCAGTTGTTTTTCTTAAATAAGAGTCATTACTATCAGTCTTGATACCAATTTATTCTTGTTGTACCATGCTAAAGATTGCAAACTGTGAAATTAATATGTTATATATATGGAAAATGTCCCTTTTGGAATGAGGACATGCTCTTTCACAGCATATCCAAATTTAAAGAGAAAGACACTTTGACACTTGAACTATCTAAGGAAGTCAGAGGGGTTTTGTTTCAGCCGACAGATCATAAAAAGCATTAGGGGGTTTCACTTTCACAGCATGGACAGAAGGTGCAGAAAACACCTGCAGGCACATCAGGTAGACAATGAAGATCTCAGTATCTCCAGGAGGGAGCAACCACATGAGTGCATACAATGCTGATAGAAACATTCTCACACTGAACATGCAGAAATGCTCCTGCTGGTGTTTTTACTAACTGTCAAATCCATACTTAGGTATTTTCGTGCATGCATGGACATAGCCGGTCACAACCTGCAGCCAGAGCGTGAGGAAGAGGTTGTCACTGGCCGCATGATTTGGAAAAAAAACAACCTATTATTAGCAGCATGGGTGAGGATGGGAAAAGCTGTTTTTATCCTGTGCAATATAAACATGCAGGATGGAAACACACCAGCAGTCCTGCAGCATGCAGAGTGAGGAGTGACATCTCAGCCGGCGGGCTAAATTTAGACTCTGCTGCATCTTGAATTATGAGTGTGACTCAGAGGCGGTTGCTGCACTGGTGTGTGAGCGAAGGAGACAATGAACGGGGTTCAGAAAAAAAGGTGGTGATAGTGAGAGGACGTGCTGGAGAAATCAAGGTGCTGCAGTTTAAACAGGGCTTGTCTTTTTCTCCCATGGGCTGCCTTGTTTGGGGAGGGTTCCTCGAGGTGGAAGGTGCGGGACTGGATCTTGGGGAAACAGCTGATGGTCGGGGGAAGAAAAAAAAGATGGGAGGGTCCCGGAGAGGCTGAGCGAGGAAAAACAAGCCCGGCGTCGGAGGAGGTGGGAGGCAGGAAGGGGGCGGCGCTACTGTACTCATATGAAGGACGCCGTGTATATTTACTCAATTGCAGCCTCTCCCGTCCAAGCCAAACACAGGTCGGATGTGTCTGAGGCGGACCTGAAAGACTCCACGAGACTTCTCTGTCTGTCCGCCGCGCGTCTGCTTGCGCGCAGAGAGGATGCTTGTGTCTCTTCAGCTCGCACCTGGAGCGAGGAAACAGTGAGAGCTTTTTGTTGTTCTTCAGCGCTTTTATTGTTCTTTTTTTATTTGTTTTTGCTCACACCAGACGCAAAGTGAAGGACGAAGTTATTTCATCTTCATCACTTTTCAGGAGAGGTATTGGAATATGCGCTTTTTCGCTCCACAGCCGGAGTTGACGTGCGTTTAGCGTGTGAGCGGCAGCACCACCTGTGACACCGGCAGGCACCGGCACCAGAGAGCGCTTGGTCGCCAGCTGCGCTCCGTCCTCGAGGAAACAGCCGCAGCCGGGACTCGGCCGCTGTGGACGCGGACTCATTTGGCCAACTTTCCCGAACGTGTTTTTTACGCACGAGGCGAGAGAGGCGCGCGGGCCAAAATCGGGTGCTGTGAGGTGGAAGAGAAGATAGAAGCGTCACCAAAACAAACAAACAAGTCCAGCCATTAAAATGACGGACGGTCCAAGGCAGCGGAGCAGCGCGTCGGGCTCCTCCAAGGATGCTGCCGGCGGAGGGGAGTCGGGAGGTGGAGTTGCGCTCAAGAAGGAAATCGGGCTTGTGAGCGCCTGCGGCATCATCGTTGGTAAGTGTTATTTTCATCTCTGTTAGAGAAGATTAACCCAATACAACTCAGCCCCCCCTCTGTTTTGGTGCAGCACTTTAACAGCTCACGTGAGCGTCCAAAAACATGAGAAAAGTGTGTTTGAGAGAAGTGAAGAGAGGCAGAGCATGACGAGGAGAGAGAGTGTGTGCGTTGCCACCTGTGTGTCAAGTCCTCAGCAGGGCGCAAGAGCCGCGCCGGGATCAGACTCCACAAGTCCAGTGAGGAGCATAACGTTTATGATCAGTCTGTGCTTCAAGATAAGGATGTCGTATTTCAACACACACATGTTACGTGCAGTTGTGCGCCGCGCCATCATTCACACAGAGGGGAATTAACACTGTGTGCGCGCTTGCTGTGCGCACACATCGAGGCATCTGCTTGTGACTGCAGCTTGCAGGCTGCGTACACACGCACGTGATGACAACCTCAAAGGGCATGCACGCGCACACACGCGCGCGCTGGTTTGCTTGTAGCGGCAACTCTGTGCCGGATCCCTCTCAGCTCCCTCTGCAGCCATTAATCAGTAAAAACTTTCATCGTTTCTTTGTAGCAGTGATGATGTCGTCTCTGGTGCTCAGAGGATTATCCATTCATGTAGACTCACATGACTGACACGTGGACAATCATAAATTGGCCCCACAGCTCTTGGATTTGCCATAAAATACTAAATATAACTTTGATAGAGACGTGCAACTTTAAAGGGGCAAGGTTGTCTAATTTCTGTTATAGCTCTGGGGGGAGGGGCTCTTACCTTTATTAAGCATTTGTACAAACTGGCTGGAGTAACCCTTTAATTGCATCATAGAGGTAGACAGGTGGGCCTTCTTAGCTCTATTAAGCCATGGTTTTTTCATGGTTTGAGATGAAAGAATTAACATTTGATTGAGACAGAGAAGCAGATTTGGTTCACAATAGATCATGTCAAGGTCCCTGACTTTCATTTAGATTTTATGATGATTTTGCTGATTAGATTCAATAGTTGTTTAGTGTACATGTGTGAAATGGGGATAAGAAAAGCTTAAATTAAGTTCCCGAGACTCTGCAAAATGTCATTGAAAAGTGTCCTTTTTCTTTTTTACTCTAAATAGAAAATAAAGTTGTTTGTAGGTCAGCTCTATTTTATGCTATTACGGCCAAACTCAGTTAAAAATCATTTGGACTGATCATCAGATTTATGCTAAAAGTACAACCTGTTAACTTAAAGCTTCCAGCATTCATGACCATATCTATATAATAATGGGGGTAAGCGACACACATGCAGTAGCAGGTCTGCACAGAGGCCAGTCAAAGGCGGAGAGAGTGGTCTTTTTCATTCAATACAGACAGCAAACACCATCAGGTGACGGTTCGATCGATAGGAACAGGGGGGCGAGATGTGGCTCGGGCCGTCCGGGTGGGTCCAGCGAGTGTGTGGTCTTCATGTTGACCTTGACGGGATGAAGAGGAGGGAGTGGGGGGTGACTCATTCATGCATGTGTTTCCACGGTAACGGGAGGAAAGAAGGGAGAGCGAGTGAGAGTGTGTGTGTGAACATGGGAATTCCCGAGAGAGAGCGAGATCAAGAAGAAGCTGGAAAAAAGAGAGAGAGAGACAAGGAGAGGTGAAGAGCGACCTGAGCATTCAAGTGTTTTTGAGAGGGCTTTGTTATCTCTCAGTTTGTCTGTTTTACTGCTCTGCTGGTAGTAGCACTGTAGAGGCGTTTCATTGACAGAATATAGTTTTTGTATCTTTCCAGGACTTTATGAGATGATTGCAAATACAAACTCACCACTGAAAAAAACACAAACTACCTGCAACTAATCCCTGTGTGTGCTGACTACTGCATTTCAGCCCCACCCTCACATCTATGCAGCAACATCTAGATAATTTAATCATTTTATCTATTGCTCTCAATTCGTCGGCTGACTGTGAAGGAACGGGTTGGCAGCGTTAAGCCACTCGTGGCATCTTAAAGGATTTTTATGGCTGTCCGGAGTCCACGCACCTCGAGCAGTCACCAGACTGCTCTTGGTCGAGGCTTTTCGCCCTTGACCAAGTCACTCACTCGAGCTCACATCGTCATGTGCGAGAGGGACGTGAGGTCAGGTGACTCGTCTGATCCCTTCTCACTGTGAACATGCTCCTGCTGGGTTTCCACGAAAAGGGGCGGCTGAGCACACGGGGACATCAAACAGTTTTATGGCCTATTGTACAGTACAGGCGTTTATCACTGAATCACACACACACACACACACAGAACATGCAAAGCCAGGAATTGGGATTAGAAGTGAACTTTTGGCCACTCAGAAGAAGGCCCCGCCCTGATAATGCTGTTTTATTAGCTCGCCTGGCTTAGCCGTGTCTGAGCTGCACTGAAATCTATGTGTGTTGTAATTGAAATGCAGCATAGACTCAAATTCACACCACTGCGAATAAATGTAGAGCTCAGTTTTATCCCATCACAGCAGACGTAGGCGTAACGACAACACCAAACTCCTCTGTCCCTCTTATTACTATTTTAAGCATTCATGTGTTCTCAAATTGCTTCAGTGTCATGAATTGCTCGGCTATAATGATAACTCACATACGTGTACATGCAAGCACAGAGGCCTGCAGGGTCTGTGGGGGTCTGGCCGAGGGCCAAGCAGCAGGTTGCCTCAGCTTGGTGCCTGTTTGAACAGGGATTTAACGTCGGGAGGAAATGCAAGAACTAATCTTGCAGGGCTTTAATGAAGGCTGATTAGGGTTATATCATAATGCTGCACAAACACACGCATGCTTGTTAATATTCATAGTCTGCTGCTGGCATTCAATCATGTGTCGTGGAGGCCTGGACAAATAACAGCTCCTTTCTCCCATTGGTTCTGTCTCTCAGGCGTAGTGTTTGCATGTGTGGACTCACATCTCCATAATGTGTCTCTATATAAATCTTTGTTATTTTGTGTTCATACGTGAAAGATCATTTGATTAGAGCTGAAACGATTAGTCGATTAATCAATGACTTGATGGAGAGAAAAAATAATTGCCATTTTGGTAATTAATTCATCGTTTGTGTCATTTTTAGAGTAAAATCATCAAACATTCCCCACTTTCAGCTTCTCAAGTGTGAAGATTTGCGGGTTTTCTTTGTTTTATGTGACAGTGAACTGATTTTTATTGAAGCTTGGCCTGACAAAACATTTGAAGACATCGGTTTAAGTTTTAGATAATTGTAAAAGCCTTTTTCACTATTTTCTGACATTTTAATGACCAAACTGGTCAACTGTCCAAACAGTAGCCAGAAAAATGAATTACAGTTTAATAACCTAAAACAGATAATATTAAATAAGCATCCTAGAAACAATCTAAATGAGATCTAAAGATCTTTTAGATCTAAAGAGCTAAAAGGACCTCAGCGCTGTCTCACGCCATATAATAATAAATGAATGAACTGTGTGAAGTCTGACGTGGAGCCTCTGCCGCTTTCTGTCAGAAGACATCAAACAAAGTCCAACAGGAACAGAAAAGTGCTCAGAGAGCATGTCTGAGACCGGGCCCCTTCCTTTGTGCAACAACAAGCCAACAACAAAAGAGGATATCAAAATATCCCGTGATAAAAGAGGCTGAGGCCTGCAGAGATCTGTAACAAGAGTCAGATCTGATCCGGAAATATGAGACATGTGGACAGATGTGACGGACGCAGCCTCAGGAGTTCAGACTTTTTATCCTCTGCTTCTTAAGGTTGATCCAAACGTGTGGTAGAGAACCAGCGTTTTTTTTTTTTTTTTTTTAAAAACAGCTATGTTCCCCGTTGGACTGGTCGAAGACAAAAGGATGTAAAAATTACCACAAGAACAGGAAACCTGGAGAGATTCCACGTTAGTCAGCATGTCACGATGCACGTGACGCTGACATGTAACATGCAAGCGCGCACATTCACTCCCACCTATAAATCAGCATGTTTCCTTTATTTGCCTGCAAAGTTTAGCTGTACGGTTTGTAGAGGCACACATAGGAAGGTGCTGAGTCAGTGCATGGCTGCTTTTTCCCCTCATGTCAAAGGTCAAGCACTGAAGACCACTGCTGCCATAAACATGTCAACATAACCAGGGGTGAGATCGGTTGTTTGTCGTCTTTTTACCTTTTACCTGCAACTGGAGTTACATAAGTGAGCAGCAGTCCTCACCACTCGCACGTGCGTATGGAATCTGTTAAAGTTGGAACTAATTTGCATGCTTTCAGTTGAGAACAGTTTGGCATATGTTCGGACTTTGCCCTCTCCTTCCTCAAAGGAACGGTTGAAGACAATGGGATGGTGTGTTTGAGTCTGCAACTAACCATTATTTCACAATTATTATCTAATCTGTTGATTTTTTTATTCATCAACCTTTGTTTTATAGTGGTTCAGTCCAGCAGTTCCAAACTTTTTTATGTTTTCACCCCTTAAAATGAAGCTAGTGACCCCTCAGTATGAGCATTAGTGGTGAGCTGTTTTTCTTCCATGATTTTCACAACTGACGGATTTTTAGAGACCTGAAGATGCAGTAGAACCCAAATTTGTCCGTCTGTTGGTCAAACCCAAAGATACTCAATCTGAAGGGATATGAAACTGAGAAAAGCAGCAAATAATCTATTTGAAAGCCGTTTGCATGACAGAATATGTAAATGGACACTACTATGTTGTCACACTGTGCATCTAGCTAAAAATACAGCCACAAGTTCTATACTGTAGTTCATCGGCAGGTATAGCGGTGTGACGATATCATTCATACCTTTGACTTTTGTACTCTAAAATGCAACTCGGCCTATCATCCAGTCAGCCCGTTATGATTCAAAACCTTCAACCTTTGACCCTGACATCTCTTTTATTGGCCACTGGGTTCAAGCACAGTCAGCTGAATCTGATTGGAGGCCCCTGACCTCAGACCTCGGCCCCGTCGCAGCCTCATCGGACAGGAGGGACTAAGTCTCTGGGCGGCCTCCTTTCATGTTTGACCAGGACCCATTCGGCTGTCCCTCCTTCTGTCAGCTCCTGTGTAAACTGCCTGGAACTCTGATGCTCATTGAACTTGTCGGGGCATTACTCTCCTCCCTCTTTGCACTCTTTCACCCCGCGCTCCTTCTTGCTCCATCTCCTCATAACTCAGTGCTCAGTCAGCAGAAAACAGGTTCCCCCTCCATCACCGCTCAAACTACTCATGACCTAATTCTTTTTCCTCTTCGGTTTGTCTTTTTTCCTGCTCATTTTGTCTGTCTGCCCACAATCCTGTTAGAGCGAAGTCACCCAACATGCATAACAAATGAACTTTTACTCAAGTAAAAGCACTTCAGACAACTTAGTAGCAAACCTACGCGTGCTGTAACTATTTCAGTCGAGTGCAGTGATTTCCATGAGGCTTGTTGTCTCAGTGAGGTTGCCAGGTTTGGTGCCATTACGCCTGCTGAGACATGTACTAAAACCTGGCAACGTTTATCAACAAGAAATTGTTGCATTTCCTAACTACCACTCAAACCACAAATTGCTGCTTCTGTCATCTCTGTTCGTGTTTGAATTGAACAAACAGGAAGAAACAAGTCAATTTGTGAGCTTTAGTGCATTTTTTTTGCACTATAGGCAGAACTAGGCTAGCTGTTTACCCCTGTTTCCAGTCCTTGTGCAAAGCTAGGATAATTTCCACCCTGTGCTAGCTCCGTACTTGATGCACAGACATGAAAGTCGTAGCGAGCTTCTCATTTAAAAAAAAAAGCACTGTTTAACATAGATTTGATTGATTTGCAGAGTTTGCACCGCTTTCCTCAGAATAAAAGAACTTGATACTTGCTGCAAAGGATTACACAAGTCAAGCAGGTTTCAAGAGAGAATTGATTTTCAGGTTGTACACAAATGAATGCAAACAGAAGGATGCCTGGAGTGGTAGAAGGTATATATTCAAATTCCTCAAACACACTAGCAAGTGGAAAATGGATGTAAAATGAGCAAAACCACTGGTAATGTCCTTTACATGGAATAGACTCTTGCTTCTTGATATCCTCAAAAGAGGGGCACTTCTGTGATTTGGACAAATTTAAGGGTCTTGTAAGAGACACATTAACAACATGATGGTCAATATATGTACAGCAAGTGCAGAGATGTCCTGACTTTTATTTTGTGCAAACCTCCACTTCCCATAATGCAGCTGGATGGCATTTGTTTCACTTGCTGCCTGGTAAATGTCCACATCTTTCAAACTCCACTTGCTCAGTTTGTAGGCCAGGCTTTTCTTTCTCAAGCCTAAAATGAGAGAACCTCTTGTCACTTGAGTTATTTCTTCAGACTTTACAAAGCGCATCCAGAGCTGCAGAACACATTCCAGCTGTTCTCCCAGGCTGGGCTGGATTTATGTTTCATGACAACTAAGCTGACCTTGATGTGTAAAAATGGTGGAATCCCATTAAAAACTTGCTCATTCACACACGCAACCACAATGTCACACGACACGGCTGACAACAACCTCTTGTTCAGCCTGAAAACTGACACCTGTCCCCGCTCTCCCTCCTCCAGGTAACATTATCGGCTCAGGTATCTTCGTCAGTCCGAAGGGAGTGATGGAGAACGCCAGCTCCGTGGGCGTGGCCCTGATCGTCTGGATCATCACGGGCGTCATCACCGCCATCGGGGCGCTGTGCTACGCCGAGCTGGGCGTCACCATCCCCAAGTCGGGGGGAGACTACTCCTACGTCAAGGACATCTTCGGCGGGCTGGCAGGGTGAGCGAGCGCGAAACAGACACTCAGTTGGAAACAATCAGGGGGGGCGTTCAGGTGTACTTTCACACGGCATCTGCAGGCGTGATTTGAGTCACTGACCACCATATATCAAAGCATGAAAAGTACATTTTAAGAAAGGAGGCTTTACTCAATGTGTTTCATATGCAGGGAACTATGGCTTTGTGGTTTGTTGGACTGTTGGTGGGGAAAAGAAATTTCAATCTGGTGATTCGTCTTTCGCTGTTTCTCTGAAAGATTATTTGAAGTTTGGCTCCGAGACTTTGAGAATACAAATAAATGCCTTTGTTTTTAAGATTTAAAAGACCAAACCATTGTTACCTTATTTAGTAGTTATTTTGAGGCATACTATTGTGGGTTTAGATTTATGTTTAAACAGACTCTCAGGTCACTCAGGTTTGATGAACCCCCAGCTGACCCTGCTCAAGTGTATACAGTATATGACCCAGTTTTCTAGAAGACGGGGCCTCCCAAACAATTAAAGTTAATTTGACATGGATTTAGGTGAGCATACCAACATGTCTAGATTCCTCTCTTTATCCAGGTGGATGAGCCTGTCGATGTGGGTCAGACATCTTGATCCAAAGCAGGGGGTCTGTTTCTTGCAGTCGAGTGCAGACGTTAGGTGTAGTAAAGCGATATTAAGCCCACGTTAAGCAAGTACAGCCAAAAAAGCCCTCGTTCAATTCATGCATAAATAGTTAGCTTTAAGGTATCGGCGCTCACAGTAAACGCTTGGGAACCATGCTAGGTTAATTTCCTAGCAAAACAATACTGTTTGTTAGCGTGGATTTCACACACTGTGCCTTTGCCCAGACTATAAACACAGATTGGCCCATTGTTTTTTTTCTCTTTCCACACATATCAGGGTATTTTGGGAGAGGAATTCAACCAGACAAAACAGCCAATGATTGTTTTAGTCCCTTTGTAGAGTAGCTATCAACACACATCAATGGGCTTCAGATGCTCGGTTTGAAGCCACGCCGTTTCCCCCGTGCCCTCTGCTCGGGATAAATAAACCGTGTTCAAGGGGAGTTTGCTTTTGTTGTCCTGCTCCTTTTATCACGGGCGCAGTTTGTGTCGGCGTGCGCTCTTGAGTCCGGGACTGCGGCGAC
Source organism: Chelmon rostratus (assembly GCF_017976325.1). Taxonomy (NCBI): domain Eukaryota; kingdom Metazoa; phylum Chordata; class Actinopteri; order Chaetodontiformes; family Chaetodontidae; genus Chelmon; species Chelmon rostratus. The sequence goes on along the minus strand of NC_055680.1, from coordinate 12,840,903 downwards.
GGAAATGCTCGTAGAAAAAGGGAAGCGTTTCGTAAAAGTTGTACGCTCAAACGCGACTTGAATGGACAATGTTCGAGAATTTCGAGTACAAAGGCTGTTTGTTATGTCAGACTCACGAGGGCTGTGTTACACCCATAATGTGCGGTAGAGAGACTACTATAGATGCCACAGGTTTCAGGGAATCATTGTTTGACTTAATGTAACTGCTTTGGTATAACTGGACCATCCAAATGTGGGAGTACAAAGGCCCAGATAGGTTCATTTTTAATCATATTTATCCAGATTATTTTCAAACTAGAAATCAGAATGAGCCTTATTTTGAAGAGAGGCCGCTGAAATCCCCTGTGCACTTTTTATTTTTGTCCCGTGAGTCTGCCAGTGGTGGAAAAATAATCATTTAAGAGATTTTTTTTTTGAGTAATCTGAATATCTTCCGGTTTTGGACTGTTGGTCAGACAAAACAATTTGAATTTGTCGATTTGGTCATTATTTTTAATCGGCGGGTAAATAAACAGCAAAAATGATCATTAGTTGCAGCCCTAAAAAGTGGTAATGCCACTAAATCCTCTATTTGCCTTCCATTTGAAGCAACGATAAAGTATTTAAGTAGAAGTACAGCAGTATTAGCAGCCATATAAAATGAAGTATCACATGTAAAAGTATGCATTATGCAGAAGGGCCCCCTCAGTGTTATTATTTATTGATACATTAACCTGCAAGCTCCATTTGAATGTTGTAGCTGGTTCATGTGGCGCTACGTCTACTATGATACTTCAAACTACTATATGTTGCTTAATCTGTAGCAGTGTATCATAGAACATTGTTTTTTATATGTTTAGCCTCTGAAATCGTGTTTTAAAATATGCAAATTAAGTGTAGTGAAGAAGAAGTTTAACGCATGAAAATGACTTGGTGTTTGGTGTCTGGTGTTTACATGGATATTTCACTCAGCACGGTCCTGCATTTGCATCCACAGTTTTACATTAAACACACACATTCCAGTGAGACACAATCCCATTAACGCAGTCAGCTGTAATTATCCCTTCATAAGCTCTCAGGGAATTTCATGGACCAAAAAAAAAAAAAAAAAACCCTCGCCTTGTCTCTCCCGCTATGCTCAGCTAAACCCTCGTGCTCTCCTCCACCTCGTCTCCCACTTATTAATCTGCTTGTGTAGCTCCTGACCATCTTCTTCGTTGTATGTGACTCATCCTGTCAACGTCCTGCACATTGAATGTGTGCGAGGCTTGCTTGAAGCTGTTTAACTTGGCTTCAAGGGTTTTGCTCAGGATAATCAGGTTCAGGCTGATAATGAGCCCGAATTCAGAGTCATCCATCAGTGTCAGCTGCTGTCTGGAGGCTTTGTTTCTTGTACTTAATTGATACCAATATGTATTTTTGTAAGAGTAAAGGAGTAAAGTGTTTTTGTTTTTTTGGGGGGGTGATTTTGTTCATTTAGTTTCTGACATGAACGATTTCTCTCAGAAACGATTGCATCATGGCGCTCCTGTGCGTGACTACAGCGTGCTGTTTCAAAGGTTGCGTGAGTCATCTCAGCTCAGCCAGCCGCCAATCTGAGCAGACTCAAGCAGTCTGGGTTTTTGTCTGCGTTTCGGTGGCTTTACTGCTCTGTCAAAAACGTTTGGGGGAAATCGCAGATGCTTATAACTGATCATGTAACACAACTGAAACTGTGGTATGAGCCATCAACTTCCTGTATCTGTCAATTCTCACAGCAGGCTTCCCCTTGGGCTTTTTCTTAACGGGGTGGTGAGGAATTATTGTTACCTGTGTGGTCTTAATCTGTCAAGTATTTTTTTTGATTGTTTGTTTCACCCGTAAAACCTCACAAAATGGCACAAAAAAAGCCCCAAAGAGACACATCCAAATAGCGTTTTTTCTCTGACAAACACAAAGATATTCAATTCAAAATGACAAAAAGCAATAAAAATCGGAGAATCCTCATATTTGAGGCTGGAAAACAGCATATGTTTGGGATTTTTGCTTGACAGAAGTAGTAAAGTTGTTGTTTTATAGCCAGAGGACAGTGTGTTTAGGCTAATACTTTAAAAGGCCAAGCATAGCAAGAAGTTGAGTTTGCATTTCAACCCAAAATAACCTGTTTTGAATGGGAATCTGTAAATGGAAGGATGTGTATGTACCATGATGTACCTTTGTTTTGTGTTTCCTCCTGTTCAGCCCACCCTGCGCATGCTACTGACACCCTGCTGTTTCTCCCATGCCTCTGTGTTTGTAACCGTGCCACCCTCCCTCCTCTCTGTCTCAGGTTCCTGCGCCTGTGGATCGCCGTGCTGGTGATCTACCCGACCAACCAGGCCGTGATCGCGCTGACCTTTTCCAACTACGTCCTGCAGCCTCTGTTCCCCACCTGCTTCCCGCCGGAGAACGGCCTGCGCCTCCTGGCCGGCGTCTGCCTCCGTGAGTAACACAGTCTGCCAAGGGTGTGACAGTCCTTAAACTTTCTTCAAGAGCAGCATTAAAAGTTTGCTATTCAAGTTAGTTCAAGTTTTCCCTCCCAAACAAGGCTAGATTCACCGAAACCTGCGAGGTCAACATCAGAAACAGCCCCTGTTGTGTGTAGGCCGCAGTATTGAGCACCAGTATCTGGGTTGAGGTTTATATCTCAGCTGTGTGTCATGATCATGACAGGAATATTAATCACAGGGATTTACCAAATCTTCAACAGTCACAGAAATTTAATCCATGCATCTGCTGGAGCCTCCCTCACCTCAACTGTACTCCCCTCGAGAGAAACTGGTTTCCCTCTGTTGACTCGGCGTGCTGTGACAACACTCCGACAGATCTGCCTGAGGTCTACACACTAGAGAGAGATAAAGGCACGCTAAAGGGCTGGTTTGACATTTTGAGAAACAACGCTTGTTTGCCTTCTTGCCGAGAGTCAGATGAGAAGATTGACACCACGCTCATGTCTGTCCGTCGTATATAAAGCCACAGTCAGTAGCCGGTTAGCCTAACTTAGCACATGGGCTGGAAACATGGCACAACAGCTGCTAGTCTGGTTCTGGTACATGATATATCTCATCCACTTGGCTGGTCGCAACCGAGAAATAGTCCCCCAAACAATAAATGAAATGAGAACGATGCTAACCGGTGAGCTTTAGAGGCGCTGAGGGGTGCGTTTTGTCACCTTTGGATGGCTGTTTCCCTCTGCACCCTGTCTTGCTTAGTGCTAAGCTAAAATAAGCTAAGCTAAAGCTGCTGGTCATGGCTTCATATTGACTGTGCAGACATGAGAGTGGTATCACTCCTTTTGTATAACTCTGGGCAGCATTCAAGTATTCCTTTAAGGTACATATTATACAACTGAGGCTGAAGAGTAAATTTTTACAAAAAAACAAAAAGATTTAAATACGCCAGTATTCCCAGCTCATTGCAAAGAGTTTGTTCCCAACTTTTTGGCCTTTGTCCCTTTAAAACAAAGCTATGTCCGCTAACAGCCTCTTAGCCTCGTCACAGGCTGCACATCATAAAATCTCCAAACACTTTGAATCCGTCCTTCAAATATCTGCTGATAGCAGAGGTAAAAGAGTGCAGATAGCCTGAAGAAACGGAGCAAATTATTTTGAGTGTGCTTGTCGAGGCAGGCTCAAATGTTGAAAGAAAACAGACTGACGGCTGCGCGAATGCTGACACAGTCACACAACAGTTAGACATTCGGGGCTGAGACACTAGATGACGGAAAACATGTAAAAGTAGGTCCGCTGCAGCAGCATTTGCTTCGTTGGTTATAGTTTCATCAAAGATGTCTAGAATTTACAAGCTATTTAAAGGTGTCACGGATTACATCTTAATTTGTCCATCTTATGTCAGTCTCTGCCCCAGTTTCCCCCTTTTTCTCTGACGCTCTTCTGCTATGCAACCCTCTGTCAGAGGTCATCTGAGAGGAGGAGGAGGGTGAGAGGCAGCAAAGCAGCTAGAGGAGTGTAGCACTGAGCGGTGAATGCGCGAAGACAAGTGGACGAATGTGTTGCCGCCGACATGACGGCAGTCAATCCGAATCCCTCAACAAAGTTCACACGTGTGGGCCAAATACTGCAGGCAGCCTTCAGACAGAGAGACAGACATGGACACTGGAGAAGAGTGTGTTTATTGTGCGCGTCCTTGCGTTTGTGCCTTACGATGAAGCAAACCTTGTGGGGGATTACAAAACACGTCAGATTAAACGTCCCACGTTAAGATTACCAAAAGGATTTCAAAATCGCTGCTTTAAGTGGGAGCTGTGGCCAAACTCCTGCAGCTGTGATGGCATTTAGGAGGGAATAATGAGCCCAAATATTATAAGAAATTCTTTGCAGTGCTGGAGAAGGGAGAAGGAAAACAGTTGCGTCCTTTCTTTAAGTTCTGCAAACTTTCTGCGCACATTTCTTCAACAAATATCTACATCCATTTTTTTTTTTGGCCCTAGAGGACGTTCTGTGACAGGCTGTTCGCTGGCAGATGGGCACAGTTGGCTGCCCCTGACAATGTGGAAACCTCACTTTCCAAAGGCATGCACAATAACAAGCAGCACATTTGTACCCAGTGAACCAAGAGAGCCTGCCAAAGAAGTCGTGCCGGCCGGTCAGCGGGAGATCTAAAAACATTTTCACCTGACGTCCGAATCTGGCTGCAGTCACTGTAGTTTATGCAAATTGAGAAGTGTGTGGAATTCTTTTCGGGCTTCTCTGGCTGTGTTACGTACCAAATCTGGCAAAGTTGAGATGAAATTTGTAGAAATGTTGTTGAAATGTGCTGGCCTCCCTGCAGACCAACAGCACACAATAACAAAAAAAACCACATCCTCCTTGGTTTACAAGACAGTATCACCTTGGCAGCGGCCTGCACAGCATTTTTGTTTGTATTACAGACTCATTGACCTACATTCACCTGTCTTTCTCGTCCCACTTCTGTGAAAGCATAAAAACAAAGTGTGCCTCATTCTGACAAGAACTGCTGGCAGCCATAACTTTTTTTCTTTCCCAGCTAAAATGCGATTGGCTGTGCCGCCAGAGCGTTTTTTTGTCTCTTGGGTCAGTCGGGGAGATGTTGTCGGGCAGCTTTCAGCGAATAAACCTGAGCCGCTGAGTTTATAGATGTTTTGTCCTTGTTTTGCTGTTGTTGTTGGGGAGAAAAGTGGGTGAGAGGTTAGCTGTTTCGCCTCAACTCTGATGTCATCCTTGTTTTTTTAATGGGAGCAGCATGCATGTGTTTATATGCGTCTGTGTTTGCACATTTCTGCCATGTCCTGAATTTGGCCGCCTGCAGAGTCTTATATAATAGAGCGCAGGATGTAACTTCTCTTATTTACCTACAAACCCCGTCATAAAGACATTCCGTGACAGTCAAACCAGACGGCGTCAGGTCTCAATCTAAAGAGCAAAGGTTTTCCAAGGTGTACCATTTCAAAAACACGTGGGGAGGGATTCTCCCCGGGGTCCATCTCGTCCTACAGATGGCAGAACGCGAGGTCATAACTCTGTCATGTTTTCCAGCAGGCTCGTACTCAACTCGACAAGTTTCCACACACTCTTTTTTGTGTACTCAGCTTACGGACAGCTGAGCGGCCCCCCCAGCTCCGCGGTCCGAAGAATGCGTCCTCAAGGTGTTTACTCACAACCTGCCAGTCAACAAGAGGGAGAACGAGAGGGGACACATGTGCTGTTGCTGTAATGCAGCGTGTTGGCGAAAGATCATCTGGTTCCTAAAACAACTCTGTTTACTGGTGGCTGAGTTAAGAGGTTTAACATGTATTTACTGCTTGAGGATCAGTCAGTCGTGTTTTAGTTCATTGTGCCTGTGTGTATGTGCACAGTACACAGATCAAGGCATAAGCTCATCTGTGCATAGTTTCTCATTTCCTGTTCTCTTGTGGCAGCGGCAGCAGCAGCTCCGTGGCTCGCCCCCTCACAGCTCTTCTTCTTGTCTGCTGTAGTAATTTTGTTTGCGACAAAAAAACGAGGACGTTTAAGTCAAAATTCCCCCTCCTCCTCCTCCGGCCCCGTAAAACACCCACACACTAACCCTAAAAACTACAAAACAAGCCTGCTCATTCAACACACACACTGAGCAGACACATGCACGTCAGCGCTGACCCGTGCGTCTGCTCGTGTGCATCTGCCTCCGTCCCCTGCAGTGGCAGCTCGGCTCAGAGTTATTTAATGTGATGAACTTAATCCCGCAGAGTCGCGCAGGCCTATTATTTAATGGCACCCTATTGGCCTGAACCCACTGGCCTGTTGCACCCAGCAGTCCAGATCAAATCCATTATCTTTGTCCACGTTAGGTCAGCCTCAAGTTGAAGTGAGTTGAACAGCAAATACTTTGGTGATTGTTTTATCCCTCCCAAATGCCAGATGAGTGCAGTTCGATGTGCAACATGATCAAGAGTACCTGAAGGACGAAACAGTCCATTAATCTGCCGTCTTTATCTGTCACTGTTAAACATAAATGTAATTTATCTGTGTATCCTGTCTTATCAAATGAACACTCCCTGACATACTGTAAATTACTCAGTTACTGATAATCAAACATGCAAGCAACATGCAGTCGTCAACATGAGCCAATCTACAAACTCAAAATCCAAAACTATCCATCAAAAACATAGCAAATCATCACAATATTTCACTATATAACAGTGTATTAAAATTTGTTCATGTAATAAACTACCGGAAAACCACCACCAATCATTATGTGATGTGCCTGAAGTGTTAAACTCAGTTAGAGTAACATGCATAAATGACTTATAATGAAACAACTTTAATGTAATATTGCATGCAAACATTTTTCTATCACAACATAGAGATTTGCGTAACAAAAAAAACTTTTTTAAATATTTTGTCAGCAGATGGAGTTTGCTCAGTACATGAATGACTCCATGTTACACCCCTAGTTCATTCATGAGTAGTTCGCAGTCTAATGATAATGGCTGGTAAATGTAGCCATGTGTCAAATAATTTTGTTCCTCTTTGCATGGATGGGATTATTTTAACTTTTAAAAGTCACAGAAGGTATGAAATACCTCCAACTCAAGTACTGCAGGTAAGATGTGAGACGTGAGAGACAACAGGTGCAAAGGGACGACGCAGCAGCAGAGCCAAAGGTCGCAGCAGCGGTTCCTTGAGACACGTCCCGTGCATTGTGTCTCTCTGGGTTATCAGTGACAGTAACTAGTTTTGTAACTACTTTGTCTCTTGGGAAATGGTCGGCGTAATACTACTACTACAATCAATGCAGTGAGAGTTCATTTACAAGACCAATAAAACATTAAACACATAAAAGTCTTTATTATCATTATTTCCCAACCTTTCAGCACAGCCAGCACATTGTGCAGCCTGGTGGTGATCTCGAAACCTCCAAAGACGTCAATGTCAGGCTGAATTTTGGGGAAACTGGAATAAAATGAAGCGCAAGACATCTGAGAAAACGGTGCATTCAGAAAGATAATGTAGATAATGAATATCACAGAGCTTGAATGAAGAGCTGGGCAGCATGGATTAAGGTGACTTAAGGTCACTTCAGGGGAAATACAATGAGAAAACTGGATTTTATGGAGAAAAATAACCACTAACTGTGTTTTTTTTTGGACACCTAGTGCTGCTGACATGGGTGAACTGCTCGAGTGTGAGGTGGGCCACCAGGGTGCAGGACATGTTCACCGCCGGCAAGCTGCTGGCCCTCGCCCTCATCATCATCATGGGCATCGTGCAGATCTGCAAGGGTAAGCTCGCCAACGCCGCCTGTGCTCCCAGAATGCATATGTCCACAGTACATTCCACCGCCGCGGTCAGTGGGGACATCGTCAGTCATTCCGGACGGTATAGACTCCCCGTGGACGCCGCAGGGGTCAGTGAGTTTCTGGGGCCCTCACATAGCTAATATCAGCACGCCTGTGTGGGTTCGCTGTAACAACATGGCTGAGGGCCAGTTATTACAGGGGCCACAGAGAGCGGGCCCCTGAAACAACAGAAACGGGGATTTCTGCACGATCGTTTGAAGATAAATGAAGAGTTCAGCTGCTGGTTTGACGCGAGACTTTAGGTCATATACGAGGGGGACAGTATGTGAGAGCAGCAATACTTTAATGCTCTCTGAAAACATGCCCCAAGAAGGGATTTCAGGAAAAATGTAATGACAAAGGAGAAAGAAACAAGCTTCCTAAAGATCGTGGATTATTTAGACATTTTACCCCAAGCAGAGATAATTTCTCAGTTGGAACTGAGGAGATCACAGCAGGTTTAACAAATAAGTCACTTCAGAGGCAGAATGTCTTTTAAAACTTGTCTTACACACACTGATTGCACTAGATGATGGTTTGTTTACCCTCACAGCTAAACTACGTTAGCAAAGAGAACTGATCAGGAACAGAGCTACTCAGCCTGGACATATTTACATAAGGAACAAGCACAGAAAAGCCGAAACAAATGAGACATTTTTAATGGGAAAGGAGGATTAAAATCATCAATAGATGGTATAAAATATTCTCCGACTGCTGCACCAAACTGAAAATGCTTTCCCCCACCTGTAGGAGAGTACTACTGGTTGGAGCCAGCCAACGCCTTCGAGCCCTTCCAGGAGTATGATGTGGGTTTGATAGCCTTAGCCTTCCTACAAGGCTCCTTCGCCTACGGAGGGTGGAACTTCCTCAACTACGTCACAGAGGAGCTGGTGGACCCCTATGTGTAAGACGCTTTGTTTTCATATCTCCAGAAATACTTTGCCGATAGTGGTTGGTGCTGAACGTCTCATTGCTATGGGAATATGGCTGATTTTAAAGCTGCTTGCAGCTAATTTGGTTGCATACAGACTGAGCTTCCCAGTTTAACCCCTGATCCTTTTTCTTAAAGCTCTCTGAAATGTATTTAACTTAGCATGGGAGAAATTCTCACTATCATTCCCAGCGTCTGGCCACTGATCTAGAAACATCTCAGGTAGAATAAAATGGTTTATCCCACTTTTTTAATAACCTTGGTTTCCATTAATGCACCTCCCCTAAGGTACAGGTTTTAATTTCCTACCTTAAATCCCCCCCACCTCCTTCTCTTTAGCTTTTCTCTCCGTTCTGTCTCCTAAACATTGTTGTTTTTTATCCTCTCCAGGAACCTTCCTCGTGCAATCTTCATCTCCATCCCCCTTGTGACCTTCGTTTACGTCTTTGCCAACATCGCCTATGTCACGGCCATGAGCCCCCAGGAGCTGCTCGCCTCAAACGCCGTCGCCGTGGTGAGTAGCTCAAAGCGTGGCCCGCTTCATTCAAACACGCACACCTGGACAGCAGAATGTCTCCCTCTAGTGATCCCTGCTGGTCAATGCGCAAGCCCGACGTGTTGGCTGTGCCTCATTTATTGCAGTATAGTAGTGAACACATACTGAAGTAAGCATCTAACCATCATCCAGCCGCTAACCTTCATCCTCCCGCTCCTCAATCGCAGACGTTTGGCGAGAAGCTGCTGGGAGTCATGTCGTGGATCATGCCCATCTCTGTGGCTCTCTCCACCTTCGGGGGGGTCAACGGTTCCCTCTTCACCTCTTCACGGTTAGTGGGCATAGTCGCAGTCCGTCACATGGGATTGACCATGCTTTATGATCTTTATGTCTAAACATGTCCATGCTGCTAAATGTCCATTTCCAAGCCATTCTCTATCATCATATAACATGTGGACGTGCTGTGGACTTGGAAGCTGTGTGTGCGTTAACTGTTGTTTTTTGCATCTCACAGATTGTTCTTTGCTGGAGCCAGAGAGGGCCACCTCCCAAGCCTGCTGGCCATGATTCACATGAGACGCTGCACCCCCATCCCTGCTCTGCTCTTCACTGTGAGTACTGCTCTCCCCACTGCACTTTCATATTCAGATGAGTCTCTCAATACTCAATTTAACCTAACGGGACCAAACTTCCTGCCTCTGACCCCCCCTCTCCTTCTCACTCTTCAGTGCCTGTCCACCCTGCTAATGCTGTGCACCAGTGACATGTACACCCTCATCAACTATGTGGGCTTCATCAACTACCTCTTCTACGGAGTCACTGTCGCCGGGCAGATCGTCCTACGTTTTAAACAGCCCGACATGCACCGACCAATCAAGGTGTGTTTGGGGTGTTTTATGTGTTTTTGCCTCATGTGTCTTTTCTGCAGGATCTTCTGCACAAACAAGGATTCATAGCATAATTGTTTGTGTTTGGCTCATGTTTCATCATTTTTTGGTGTCAGTTTTTTAATGATTCACTGCACTGGTTCAAATTATTTAGATTTTCTTTTAGCAAATGTAGCTGTCTCATAAAGAAGTTCTACACAGAAAATCGCAATAGATAAAAAAGAAATGAAAATAACAGATGCAGAAAGTAGAAACTAGATCAATTAAAGATCTGCTGTGTCTGCAAATGATAAACTGCAGCCGAGAATTACCAGAAAATCAGTTTTTCTTGTATCAAATGTGTCGTTTATGACTTTGAAAAGAGCGGCCTCAGTGCTTTGTTTGGCATGGACACCAGGTTGAACAAAACAGAATTGGAGCTGGTAAAGTCTGATATCTGAGGGTAAACCTGTTTTTTAAACTAGCCCCAAAATATTCACGTTAGTGGCATCTAGGTAGCTCTGAAATCCACTGGAAAAACAGCCAGTGTTTACCTTGCCCTGAAAGCTGCTCTCTAGTGGTGCAAAGGGTGTACTATCACAGATTGCAGATTGAGATTGAGATAATTATGCAAAAACAATCAATTAACTAATTGCAGTTGACTGCAGTAATTGCTGCATAGCACTCAAATGGGAGAAACTACAACGCGATTGTGTCTACATGACTGTAATAAGTTGTGCCTTTGTTCTGTCTTCCAGATCAGCCTGATATGGCCGGTCATTTACCTCATCTTCTGGGCCTTCTTGCTCATCTTCTCCCTGTACTCTGAGCCTGTGGTGTGTGGCATCGGCCTGGCCATCATGCTGACTGGCGTCCCCGTCTATTTCCTGGGAGTCTACTGGGACAATAAGCCACAGTGCTTCAACGCCTTCGTTAGTAAGTTAGCTGAACGTGGGCTGTGTCATATTGAGACAGTTGTTTGGGGAACGTTTTCTCCATCAGTGGTGAAATTCTTTGGGAAAAACGCTTAATTGTTTTCTGGCAAAGCGTTAGATGAGAAGACCGAAACTGCTCCGTTATCACTATGTGTAACGTATGGAGGTCCAGATAGTTTAGCTTAGCTTCTCTTAGCCTGTAAGCAGGGGGACACAGCTAGCTTGGCCCTTTCTAAAGTTCAAAATATGTGCCTGCCATCTCCTCTAAAGCTCACTAAGTTTGTGTAATTTGTATCCAAACAGAAATGTAAGATCGTTTGGAAGTCAGAGGGAGTTATGTGCTGTAGCTATTCTCGTTGGTAAGCATAGTTTTGAACTAGCAGGGCTAGCTGTTCCCCCTGCTTCCAGGCTTTATGCTAAGCTAATCTCAATAAACAGATATCTGCATGTGCACGCAGAATCGGTAGGCAAGGGGCAGGATTTTGGTATCAGAGGCATTCTTGTTTCCATCTGTAGTCTGTTGATAGTCCGGGATATTCAACCAATCATGTTTGAGCGGGGTTGGTTGCGTGCAGGTGAACAGTCTATGTGAAGAGCCAAAGAGGTGAAACTCACAGGCTACCATCCGATTACCACTTAGCTTTTTATTAGCATTTTCTAAAAATTTACCTACATTCATTTAGCGCACAGAACAGGAAGTCTTGTTGTCCAGATATCCGCCGGCTACACCGTTAGCTCCGAAACAATAGCTGAACAAGAGACGATGTTCTCATGCCAGACTAAATGAAAGTGGCATCAATCTTTTCAAACTCTTGGAAAACGAATAAGCCCATTTCATTAAATTAACACAATACTTGATTTCAGTTATGTCGTATTAAAAGGCTGCTCTCTTCTTCCAGATAAGATGACGTACTTGGGCCAGAAGTTCTGCATGGTGGTTTATCCGGGCGAAGGCAGCAGCGGCGGGAGCGGAGAGGAGGGCGAGGAAATGCAGGAGGCCAGGTCTCCCCTGTCCAAGGAGGACGGAGACAACCACAAGTCAGCTGACTGCTAGAGCGTCTTCATCCCCCGCCTGCCCCGAAACAAACAGACATGTGCCGACGCGCACGTGGGCGCGCACACACTCAAACACTCATGCAAACACACACGACACAGTTTGAAGTGGATTCACTGATCGACACACATGCACCCCCACACTCTGTCTGTAATACTCGTACTTCGTTTCAATCAATAATTTCTGTGCCAAAAATAGTGAGTTCCTAGGGTAACATGACCTCAGATTATTCTGTCTGGGCTCCTTCAAAAGTGCAATAAAGAAAGGTTAGCACCTTCCACTGCTCCAGTACATAAACAGACACATTTAACCATTTACTACTCATTCTCATCATCATCCTGCTTCTCTTCCTCCCTCCCCTCCTCCACACACTCCCTGCACACTCCTACTGTAAGAGCATCTTTTTTTTTTCTAGTATTTCCTTATTTTTATCAAAAGACTCTTACTGTACTGTGATATGCAAACACTTTTTTTGTCGCATTGTAAATTTTGTTTTGTCGTCCATTCAACAACACCAAAGCTGTATTTTGATCGTCAGAGTGGAAAATCACATTCAGATCAAGTCATTTCATGAAGTGCGTTTTGTTTTTGAAGGTGACTGTGATTCCGAAATGTTTCTCTCTCTCTCTTTTTTTTTTTTTGTAATTGTGATCATTGTTTATATCATTTTGCCTTTGTTGTTATTTTAGTTTTAATATGTTAATTTTAGTTTTGTTGATATTCTTTTTTTCTATTCAACATCATATACATCTGGGCCTATTTTTTTACTCTTGCAATCGTGGAGGTGTACGCCTGAACGCTGTTGTGTGATCTGTACTTTGTATTGGTAAATGTGCTGGTAAGTGTTGCACAGTTCTTTGTTAATTGCCTTAATTGGAATATATATCGGGTGCCTCTGGCGCTCTGTTTTGACTGATGTGGAGAGACAGTTAATCCTCCTACTTCGGGATAGTTTTTAATGTTAATGGAAGCAGCAACAGAAGTTTGTTGTTTTTGATTCTTGTATGGACACTACACGAATAATTAACCCATTAAAACTGCAAGTCCAGCATGGACATAGATGACGAGACCGAATAAGTAGGCAACACCACCACATTTGCATTCGTGTGCAAATCCCTACACCGACACATGTGAATGCCTGTGTAAAAAACTGTTGTTTTATGGCAGAAGTATTTTTGTAGCTTACCATCTAGCTGTGTTTAAATCATTTTTTTTTGTTCTTTATTTAGGGTTTAGAAATGAGAGCTTTACACGCACACACACAAACACACAAGAACATTTTTAAATTCATGCAATTCAATAGAAGTGATTTGAGTGCAATATCAGTGCATGCACCTGCAAAAAAACCTGAACCCCTGAATGAACCCGTTCTCTGTTGTCTGGTCATAGTTATGTACAGTATCTATACTTACATGTGTAACAACACTCCTGCACACATAAACACACACTGACTCACGTGTCTTCGATCTTTCTATAACCTCTTAGCGTCTCAGGGCATCCCCACTGCCTTCTCCTTACATACACTGCCTGAAAACCTCCAGACCACGAAAACTCGACAGATCTGACTGATTGCCTCTTCGCTAAATGCCTGGAAATGCCTGTACTGGTGCTTTTAGAGATTTATTTCCTCAGGAGTCTCAATCTTACAAGCTACCCCCACAAAAAAAAACAGGCATTGGCAGACATGCGTGAATAATATCATTAAAGCTGGGCCAGTATTGTATAGGTTTCTCTTATTAAACCGTAAGGGGAACAGGGTCTCTTGGATGTCTTTACAAGTACAATGATTGTGTTTTGTGCCTGTACGGTTAGTGTGTATTTACAGTATACACAGGTGTCATGACAGTCTGTATATTGTCTTTTAGTGAATAAAAACCACTGACTCATGTTTGAATTTGTAATTCAGGGCCTCATTTATATTAAAAAAACATGCTCCTAGTCTTTATCTTTATTCCACCGTGCGGTCATTTCAAAGAAGATTAAATTCTTCACACACTTTCAAAAATGAGAAGACATTTTCCTCAAATTTCAACATAACATAAACATCATGAATTTCACATTTCTCAACAAGACCATCGCTGTACATAAATGAGGCCTGAATGTTTCCACCTCAGAAATCAAATGCTGCAACTTTACAACATGTGATATGGCACTGTGAACTGCAGACTCTGCAACTTAGAGCTTCACAAATTGAGCGCAAGTCAAATCATACTTGTTTACTGCTTAACTCTCAAGAAAGCCTAACAGTGATGTTGTTTTACTTACTCTTGTCTTACTTCCTTGCTGCTCAAGGTTCTCCAATACGCTGCAACCACCACTTCTTACTCTAATTCAGACCAAAACAGACCTTCAATGTGGTGGAAATATGACGTTTTCTATGTTGTAACAGTCATCATGTGTTCTGATGATCTCAGCAGATCTTCTCTAAGCAATACGTCGCACTACAATACTCGTCCTGATGAGAATGTTATCTCTAAATCATTTTGTGGGCTCTAATTTAAGTTGCCGTTTGCAGTCTACCTACCACACTGAGAGCCATTTTTGACTGTCGTGTCTCTCAAACTTAAGTCTATTTTTGTGTTAAAAATGTAAATGTACATACTGGTGGTGAGTGTGTGACAAGAATAAAAACTATCCGTAAGTGACTTTTCACGTCTCATTTGTGCGGCTGTTTTAAATGAATTCACGAGGAACACAGATCGGCAAAAGTGAGGCATCAACATAAGTTTAATCAAGTGACAAACGCATCCTCAGCAGAGGTGAATCCTGTCCACACTGAGGAGGGGAGCATACGAGCGTTGACGCTGCTTCTCTCAATGGACAAACAAACTGAAAAATAACATGTAAACCAAAGACAAGGCCCCAGCTGGCACGTTCCCCGGCTTCTCACAGTAATAAAACGATATGAAACATTATCTTAATGAATGCACATGCTCGGTCTACTTATGAAGCATGTGTGAAGCAAACTCTGTGGTAGTTGTAGGATTAGTGGCAGGACATTTACCTGACACAGAACACATCCTTTACTTCTCATTTGCCTCGACATTTTGGGAAATACACTTGGAGAAGAGTAAGGTGAGAAGATTGACGCCACAATTTTTCCGCTCTCTGCCCATTAAATATAAGGTTAGAGGCAGCACCGGTTAGCTTAGCTTAGTACAAAGACTGCAAATGGGGGAAATAGCGACCCTGGCTCTGTCTAACAGTAGCAAAAGCCTTGTCCTCATGAGTGTTTCTGAAAATGGGATTCTCTGGAAGTTTCTGAACATCTTCACCCTGGAAAGAGTTTTTGAAAAGTTCTGCTTTCTGGAACCAAAAACTGCATTTGCGTGTGGACAAAAGGCCAAAACAAATACAGAAAACTGTTAAAAAAACAAAAGGTACTTAAATAAAGTCTGCCAACCAGCACCTCTAAGCTTAACTGATTAACATGTTACATCTTGTTAAATCCATACAAAAACTTAAGTGTAAAAACTGCATGAACCTCCGTAAAGTAGCCAAGTGTCATTTTCAACTCTGGTTTTTGGATAAACAAATGAGACATTAGTTAATATCAGTTAATAAGAGAGGTTTAAAGGTGCTGGTAGGAGCTAAGATAGCTGTTTTCCCCTCCTTCTAGTCTTTATTCTTATATTTAACAGACAAATTTGAAAGTGGTAGCAATATTCTCGTTTAAATTTCTGCCACAAAGCGACTATGTGTATTCCACAAAATGTCAATCTATTCTTCTAAACACGCCTTTGTACATCTTTCACAAATCTAAATGAGCTACATGAGTACTCCATGTGGGAAAATTTGTTTTGATAGGTTGATACATCCTGTAGCCTCAGAATTACACTCAGTGAGTTGGGGAAATTTCTCAAAAACAGGTTAAGTATGAATGAGGCAGTTAAAGTAAACATTAGTTTGTGTTACACTGGCTTGAGCACTGACCGTGCAGTAGTTTTCTGTAATGCAGCAGCCAAATTAGCCCTGGGTTTAAAATTTTTAGCCAAAGCTTTGTATAATTCTGAAAGTAACTTTGCCTTTTCTTCCAGGGCAGCTTTAAAATATGGAGAACTGTTTGCAGCCAACACATTTTTGGCTGCAGGGGAGTGGCTGCCACAAGTAGAACCTCGTCTAAGATCTAACTCCTTCAACCAACGGCTCTGTGTTGCCCACAATGCCGCCAGGTGACAGTCTCTTCGGTGTATTCGCTCAGTGTAGGCATCGCAAAGGCTAAGGCGTTTTTCCGAGTGATGGCTACAGTGATGGTGTGGAGCATAGGCTTCTGAGAGAGTGGCGCGCCTGTCCTCCTCGCAGAGCAAGTACCAGGTGGAGAACAGAGCCCCCCTGGATTTTATAGTCTGCCGCTGTTTTCTCATCGTTCCTGAGAATGACAACAAAGGGGGTGCAGGGCAGAAGATGACAGATAGCAGAAATGTCTCTGTTAAAAACAGATTTTTTTATATGATGAGAGCACAGAGCTAGTGTTTCTGACTTTACTACCCTGTCTGTGGCATTCACTCCAAACATATCCGTTCTTTAAAAACTGATTCAGAGTATGCAGTTTCATTTTAAATGAAGATTAAGTGATTTCCTGATCCAGCTGGATGTTGTATTTTGTTATAAACATTAGTAAAACACGAGTAATTAGTGCATTTGTTTGGGACTATTTTCAGCTGCAGATTAATAGGCATTTTGTGCAGCGGTTAGTAGCACTAGGACGGTGTACAGTATGTGGGATTGACTGAAAACAAGCAGTGCCTCTGTTCATCAACCAGTGCTACAGTGTGGCTCATTGGTGTGTTTTCAGCAGGTTTTAATTCATTTTTAGTTTTGTAGTTTACATGGGTTATATAAAGAATAAGTCCAAGGATATTGAAGAAAGGTAAGGAAAAAGAAAAAGAGGGCATCTTAATCTTACATTTGTTTTCCACTGTAGATCAACCTCTGCTGCTGCGGAGGGATACCTTCTTTCTCCTCAACCCTTTCTTTAATCCGCTCCACCTGGGCGGAAATGAATGTAAAACATAGTGCTTAGGCTCAAACACACTAAATAACAAGTAATTATCAACATACAGTGCAAATGGGGAAATAAAAGAGAATGATGTACCTTATCCGTGGGCTCTATGTCAATCTCTATCTCTTTGCCTGTGAGTGTCTGAGAAAAAAAAAGCTTCAGGTTATTGTTGAGCAATTTATGAAACTGAACACAACTCTGTGAATCTGCAAAAACAAATGCTAACTGATATAAACCGGGCTAATCGTTATGCTTGCTTTGCCTTACCTTGACTTTAATCAGCATATTGGTTGCCTTGTTTTTATCAAATAAACTGTAGTATGATTAGAATTTGAATTCAATACGACAATAATGATAGGGTATTTTGATGAGGAAACTCGATAATATCCCCCTTCCACAAATGCAATGGGTGTTTCCTGTGTCCCTCACTGAACCCTACCGCCTCCTTGCTTGAATGTCAACGGTTCCGCTTCAACTTAGCTTCTTAGACTCCGCGTTTCCTTCGGTCGCCGTCAAAAAAGCACAACATTTGCCTCAAAACTTATCTTACAGTAGTATGAGTGTCAACGTAACAAAAGCAAATCGAAACGTGTTTCCCGACTACCTAAAACAAACCTTACGACATCAGCACAACGTGGCGTAAAGCGAGTCTCGCTTTTGTAGTTTTTTCTCTGATAATCGGCCACTGGCTAAAGGCCTTTAAAAACTACAAGGCGGTTGTCAGTTGGTGTCCGCCCCCGTAACTCTTCCCCTCGCACACAGTGGAAATTGAGGAAACAGCGGTGTATACTAACCAGTCATACTTTCCAAAAGGTAAATGCTTTATTTTGCTAAATCCACAAAATGAGTCATTTGTTGACCGACTCGTAGCTTTTGCTTATGGAAAGCGGCTTGTAATGCTTATCAAGTGAGCTCAATTTTGACACTTTCCAGCCGATGTAACCTTGAGTTTTGACATCGAGGTTCAGTAGCCTACGCTGTTCTGATCTTTGTGGTTTAGAGTGAAGAGCGGTGGAAATAGCTCTTTCAGTAACGTTAGCATGTGAACATTTTGCAAAAGATATATTAATTGCATTGTTACATATTAGTAATTACAGTTCTGGCTAATTCTGGCATATCGTTTGAATGCGAAGTATATTTGCCTGAATTGGGTTTCTTCCAGACTCTACTCCTGCTTGTTGGATGACATTTGATGACCATATGTGTGTGTGTGTGTGTGTAAAAATGACAAAAGACACGAGGCACAAAGGCATTATTCCTGAATTCTGATCTCCCTTTTTTTCACGTGTTTACACTCTCGGACAGACTGCTGCATTTCAGCTTTTCTACCTGTACAACCTGTTTCCAGAATGCCTCGCATTGAGAATGACATCAAGCTGGACTTCAAGGATGTGCTCCTCCGTCCCAAGCGGAGCACACTCAAGTCCAGGAGTGAGGTAGGTGTACAGCTGTGGATTTTTTCCACATGAGAGCTGATTGACCTAAATGCAGACGTTTCCACAAGCTGAACCTTTAGTTTAGCCCTGGGAAAATCATCTCAGTGAGCGCACTTTCTCATGGGCATTTGGTAGTAGGGCATCCCTACTGATTAGAGCATTCAAGAAGTGGCCCTGTGGCTGTAGTGCCACATTGTGAATCACGAAGAGAGTTTCAAATTGCTAAAATAAATGGCCTCTCAGTCACTTCAACAAATCCTTGTTAAATGTCCTTGCCTCTACCAGGTGGACCTCATGAGGAGCTTCACTTTCAGGAACTCCAAGGGCAGCTACAGAGGGATCCCCATCATTGCTGCAAACATGGACACTGTGGGGACCTTTGAGATGGCCCTGGCTTTGCACCAGGTAGGTTATGCATTACATGGGATGTGTATAAATCACTTATTGTTACTTATTATAAAGAGTTTTCACAGAGTACATGCAAAGGGTTATAATCTGTTCTCGTGTTATTTATCATTTTCTCCTGTACAAATGTTGTTGGAGTCATTTAAGTATTTTGTCGGAAGGAAATGTGACTGAGGTATTCTGAACAGAACTGGGTGAAGCTAAATTTAATCTCAGCAGGTAACACCGTAATGCTTAATAATCCCTACATTACATAGCAGGGCCTACTGTCCTTGTTCCCTTCACCAAAGTTCAGATTAAAACAAGAGGTGATCAAGCCTTTCTGATCACTGCGCACAGATGCTAGAGTCTAAGTACAACGTGCTAATGTGTAGCATCTCTTTTCTGTATCCTTGTTATGATGACGAATGACTTGATTTGTGGTGCTCTTGGCCCTTTTAGCCTCAGGAAGATAAAAAGTGTCATTGATTAAAAAAATTGAGGGTTATTGAAACTTTTTTTGTTCATCCATTCACTCCATCCTTCACTCACAGTTAGAAAAGCTGCCCCCTAGTGGCCATCAGATGTCACAGTTCACAGCCAACATTATGAACCAGAATTTGCTGTCTCTTCCACTAGTTCACTCTCTTCACAACGATTCACAAACACTACACCGTGGACGACTGGGTGGAGTTTGCAGCAGAGCATCCCGAATGTGTGAAGGTACTCAAAGTGTTTGTTAATATTTAACTTTTTATTTCAGGGAATTTATAAATGGTGGTATTTCTTGTAACACAACTCTCTATCTTCTCTGTTTATCTCCCAGAGTGTAGCAGTCAGCACAGGGACCAGTGATGGTGACTTTGACAGGATTTCAGCCATCTTGGCGGCAGTGCCAGCGCTGCAGTATATCTGCGTAGACGTGGCCAACGGCTACTCTGAACACTTTGTTCACTTCGTCAAAGACGTCAGGGAGAAGTTCCCCTCTCACACTATAATGGTCAGTAGATGCCTGCTTTTAAACTACAGTATGTGGGGCTGAAAAGGGAACGAATGCTCACAAGTGAACAAGTCCTTTGATATGTAATCAACAGAACATTTTTACTTTGCTCAGGCAGGAAACGTGGTGACAGGTGAGATGGTAGAAGAGCTGATCCTGGCTGGCGCTGACATCATAAAAGTAGGCATCGGACCAGGTGAGCACAACGTAACACCTCCACATTTCTACGTCCAAACAGAACCTCGTCACCTCAAGGTTATCTTAATGCTCTTTAACTATTTCTTCACACAAAAATCACATCACAACCACATCGAACACACCACAAACAATGCTTGCAAATGCTGTTTCCTGTTTGTAAATTGTGGAGTGCACACTAGAAGTCTTTATAGTCATCTGCCGCCCCCGTGCCTGCCTCTACAGGCTCTGTGTGTACCACCCGTAAGAAGACAGGGGTGGGGTACCCCCAGCTGAGTGCTGTGATTGAGTGTGCAGATGCAGCCCATGGCTTGGGTGGCCACATCATCTCTGTGAGTGACTCTCTTCTATGATAATAGTAGCCTGTCATAGCCTGTCCTTTGCTACTTACTTACTCTGCCAAGGTCAGTGTGATTTGTTATCATGCATTTCATCCTGAGAATGTGCAGCATTATCTTTTATCTCCAGGCTCTACAGGTGCAACCAGCCCTGATAAACAATCTTGCTCATCACATGGTGTTTTGTTTTGTCTGTTCCCCTCTCTTCTCTTTCACACAGGATGGGGGATGCACATGCCCAGGAGATGTCTCAAAGGCCTTTGGTAAGATTGAGTGTTTTCAAAACTGCGCTCAGATTCCAACCATAGTGAGAATTATTTCTGTTGAAACAGACTTCTTGCTTTTTTTTTTTTTTTTTTCTTTTTTCTCCCCCCTCTTTCTGTGTGACTCTCAGGGGCTGGAGCGGACTTCGTGATGCTGGGCGGTATGCTTGCCGGCCACTCGGAAAGCGGGGGCGAGGTTATTGAGAAAAACGGCAAGAAATACAAGCTGTTCTATGGAATGAGCTCCGACACGGCGATGAAGAAACATGCAGGAGGCGTGGCTGAGTACAGGTCAGAGTCACAGTTATTTTGGTGTATACGGGGAAAAAATGACTCTTTGATCTGTGTTTGTGGGTGTTTTTCCTGTCTGTATTGATCACTAAACCTCTAGTGGCCAGTTTTGATTAGTGCGTGTGTGTAGCATACCACATCTGCAGTTTTCTCTGTGTGTTTTTCGTCTACAGAGCGTCAGAGGGGAAGACAGTAGAAGTTCCTTACAAAGGTCCGGTGGAGGAGACAATACGGGACATCCTGGGCGGGGTCCGCTCCACCTGCACCTATGTCGGGGCAGGCAAACTGAAGGAGCTGAGTCGCAGGACCACCTTCATCAGGGTCACCCAACAGCTCAACACTGTCTTCGGCAACGACAGCTGAGTGTCCGGCTCCACCCTGCTTCAGATGGAAGGATAAGTCTGCAACACTGCCTGTCTGACTCGCAGATGCTGTGTGTGCATTACCCATGTGCAAACACAAGTGAACAGACATGTATGTTAAAACTTAAATACTGCCCTTTTACCATCCTTATTAGTTTTTTTAATGTGACATTTTAGTACATTTAATTTTGACTTCACTGACATTAACAAATATTCTTCAGCACACGGGCTTTTTTCATACAAGCCACACAATGCATCTCAAGACAGTAACATGTGAGGTCGAGCAGTAAGTCTCTTTGCATGTCTGCTGTCTCATCATTCCAATGCAAGCTGCTCTTTTTACATGTATGCAAACATGTGGCTGTTCATAAACAGTGTCTACAACATGTCTCTATGCTCTGTAAGCCTTTGTCACCCACTTATAAAGTTATAGCAAATGTCTTAAGTTATCAAGAAAGTCTAAATATGCATGTAGCTGCTGTGGCTGATTGGGAAATTAAACTGTTTAGAAGTTCAGTCATTCCATCACTGGTAAAGTTTTGCACTTTAATGATTTGTAATTTGGGATTTTAACATTTAGTTGCTTTTTTAAAATTGTAGGTGAATTAGATTTGGGAGAATTTATATATGGACCAGTATATGCTGAATGCTAGAGTACAGTACCAGAGCACATACAGTAAAAAAGTACTGAACTCAGAGGTGTTATTCAATATAACATTCAATATATGCACCTTTCTCTTTTCTGGTTCTGTCTGCTCCTGATCAAAACCAAAGTTTGTGTGCGTTTATGTTACTGACTGCACATTCCAGTTAATTTAGGACTCATTTAGTTTCCATTCCTTTCAATTAGCGTGGGTGGTTTCACTTCACACAGTGTCTGTAGCTACTCCCTTTCAAGCTGATGATCTGTGTTTTATTTTTTACTGTCACATTGGTGCAAATATGGCAAAGTGTGAAATTAACATTCTGCATTCTTTAAATCAATTTTTTCCACATTTTGACCAGTCAATAAAAACATTCCACATCTTAAAAATTTTACTGGCTTTATTATTGAGCAGATTCACAATGTGCCTATGATATGAAAGACACAAAATCCTTGTTGCCATTCTTATTTAATAACACCATGCACTGTGAGATAACTGGACTACGTGAGTGCAATGACACATCACCGCCAGCAGATGGAGACAAACATCTTGAAGTGTGAGGCAGAAAAAAGTAGAAACATTATAGTTAAAACGACATGATTTTGTATAAAAGAGGCAACTCCAAAAACAAAATAATTAACATGACTAAAATGAAAGAAATGCAGCTGAAGATATTTCATTGCCTGTAGTGTATGATGTGTATTTTGAACATTAAAAACAATCATAACATTATCCTATTACTGATATTTGCCACACCACATTAATCAGTTGCATCTTTTCATCCACAATTCCATTACTGGACATTTACCACCCTAGAAAACATCCATGCTGAACTGGTCCACTGGACCCTATTAAACTCATCCTTCTAACGTCTTCTGCTTCTGTGCACCAAAGGAATAGAATTATCAACAACACATAGAATTGAAATCAGAATTGACTCTCGCACTATACCCCTAATAATTCAAGACGATGGTCTCGAACCACTTCACCTCAGTGTGCAGTTGTTTAAAAGCAAAAGCTGTTATTAATGTCGATATTTGTGACCATGCACTTAGCTTTGTTTAATGACTAATAAGTCAGTAATAAGTAGGATCCTACCAATCACTTAAGTTCACAAACCATCTCTGTGGTGCAAACATCACCAAACAATGTTCCAAATAAACCAGCAGCCTTGAACCCTGCTTGGCTGTGTTTATTGCTAATCTTCCGTGGATACTTCGCATAGCCAAACTGCAGCATATTTTGGCTGTATTCCTTTCCCAGTTGAACAAAGGGGGCCAGGTCCCAGCTGTTGAGGCTCATCTTAATTGTAATTATTTCTTCCCTCTGGTGCTCTCTGGTTCTGTTGAAGAAGGTCAGGGAGGAAGCAACAAAGTTCCAAAACACTTCCACCATTTCAGGCCGTGCTGCAGCCTCATCTCCGTTTACGCCAATAAATGCAGAGGAAACCCTGCATTGTTTCTCTGTTTTGGTCATGTCAGCTTGCGGCAGACCAAATAATTGTGAAGTCACTGATGCATCAGGAGAATCATCATACTCTGTCGTGAGAGAACTGAGCTGGTTACCTTTGCAGCGCAGACCATAGACACAGCCATCCTTCAAGGTCTCTGCAAACTGTTTGTCACATAAACCGATGGTCCAGTCGGAGTTTTGGGAAAGACTGACCATCCACCTCTGGAAGTCTAGAGGTGACTGAGTTCTACGGATTAGAAGAGTGGCAGAACATTGTCCCAGCCAGCTGTTGTAGAACACCTTCCTGCTGTCTTTGGACAGTGACATGCCAGGGCTCAAAGTCTGTGGGTCAAAGATCAGGTCTGAACTAGTAGCGATGAGCTCCTGGTGCTTCTCTGGGTCAACCAGAGTCAGCAGAGATCCCAAGAAGTGGCCCACTTGTCCCATCATTTTTTCACCATTCTGTCTTATCTCCTGAACCAGTTTGTCACGATCACTGCCAGGCTCCAACCCCTTTCTCAGATCCACAGCCATGGCCGTCTGCACATCCTGATGCACCTGAGAATACATCTGCAGGAATCTGAAGGTGTCCTTCTCGCTCTGTGCTGCTTGCACGCTGCTCTTGCTGGTTTTTATCGACACCATACGGGCAGAGACGGAACTCTGGACACTGGTCAGAGCAATGTCTCGCAGGTTGGTCACAGCCTCAATGAGACGCACACTAGAGCGAGCCAGCTTCTCTCTTTCACTCTTCTCCCACTTCTCCAGACTCACGTTCTCATCATCAGTTTTCACCAGTAAGGCCTGCTGCTCAGCGGTGAGCTTTTCCATGAGCTCTTTGTGGGCCGTGGAGAAGGTCTTCATGTTGTGTAGGCGATGCTGGTCCTCAATGGCACAGGAGACACACACACAGGTCATGTCATCCAAGCAGTAGTACTCCAACAGTTTGCCATGTTGGGGGCATTTAGTGGTCCCGCATAAAGCCATGGGCTCAGTCAGAGGATGAGTTTGTAGTAACACAGGAGTGGTCAGGTGGGCCTGGAGGTGCTGGACGCACATGGAGATCTCACATTTCATGCAGGTCTTGTGTGCCGGTGTCCTGTCCTCCTCTGTACACATATCGCAGAGGATAGCTTGTGGGTCCTTTTGGATATTGTCAGACATGTTTTCAAGAAGTCCTGATTTGATCTTTCTTGAATATTATACAGTGTCGAACAAAGTCCTCAGGATCCTCCTTGGTGCTCTGCTGTCTTTGGTTCACTCTGTTTGGCAGGAAGCTGAAAATGAAATAAGATTTTGCTGAATTAAGTCGTTCATCCGTTTCTGGTCTCTCACTCTCCGGTTTGAGTGCTCTGCCACAGCAGGACTCCACAACAGTTTCGATTTCTGCTAAACCACACATTCAGGAGGTGGAGTCAGACAGATTTGGCTGTAGTTAGATGCACTGTTGAGTTTCAGTTAAGCAACACCCATGGGAGTGGGAATCTATTTTTGACATGCCATCAATATAGACTGTTAGTATGTGAAAGACATCAGAATTTGTTGTAATAAAAGGAAAGCACACACACACACACACACACACACACATAGTACATATAATTCAGATACTCAGCTCATGATTATCAAGCACAAACTGTTATCATTTCTTCAACGTATTCATTTTCATTTTATTGATTTAGAATTAATCACGTTTGCAAGCAAGAAGATCTTGAATTACTTACGTCTGTTACTTGAATAAACTCCTCAGGTTGCTCTTGCCATTTTTGGAGGCTGAGTTTGTGAAGCTGCTGGATTGCATGATCATAAAGTTGGATCCTCATCTCTCTAAAACACTTAAAAAAATTAAACATTACCTTAGTGAAGGTAGAATTTATTGCAGAGTTGTTGTATCAGACTGCACAAACTACAGCTAGGTGCACCTACTGTACTACCAGCTGAGGGTACATTTTATTCAATACTAGCATTTATAATCAGATAAAGATGATGTGGACATCCCACTTTTATAAGTCCTGGCTGACAGATCTTACCGAACAAACGAACTACAGGCAGTGTTGATTTTTTTGGATCCAGATGATGGTTTTTATTTTATGTGTGGATTGAACCAGTCTAGCAGTAAAAGACGTTTTTGCGCGCTTAAAGGTAGGAACATCAAACTAGTCATTAACTGAAGTTAGTATTCATGTCCATGCCTACTTGATAATGCTACGGAAAATATAATAAATTACAGGCCAAGAGAAATGAGCTAAATTTGACTGTATTACGAATTAACAGCTACGTAGCAAGCTAACCTGTCCTGAGCATTGTGCGCAGTAAAGTAACGCTATCACCTAGACAACAAACGTACGCTAAAGGGCACTGCTGTTTTAACAAGCTAACGTTAGCGCTAATGCTAGCAAACGGACAAATCGTTTGGTAACAACAGGCAGACGCGGCTAAATCGATCAGCGACGGTAACTAATCATTTGTATGATGCTGTATATGACCTAGACTGGGTTAGCCATGTTAGGCTAATTACGCAACTATCAAGAAATGACATATTGCCTAAGTTTAGCTAGCTAAATGAGCCAACCAGTCATTTTTTTTACCCCAACTAATGCCAATTAGTGTTAATGTTACTGCTTTGACCTAGCTAGTTAGCATGACATTATCATGAGTCATTAAATTAGTTAACCCTTCTTCTGTGCAGCAGGGTAATATATAAAAGTGTAGTATAAAAGTAGTATAACCTCATTAAGTTAATTTAAGATACTTGTACTTCACTTGTGTCTTTCTATTGTATGTCAGTTTTCGTTTTCCACTGCATCTTAGAGGGAATTTTTTTTTTATATTTAGCCAGGCATTTTAGGCTTATGCTGTGAAATCAGCACCTGTCAAATCAACTACTTCATCAGAGTGACATGGAATACAGCCAGAAATACTAAAGAGATATCTACCACAATATAAAGTGTGAAGAAAAAACTGTGATGTGTGACAAATATATATATATGTTCCCAATTTTTGTGTTTGGGTTTTTAAATGAAAATGCCCTCTTTGGGTATATCAACCCTTTCTGTATGTGTGCTCTTTGCAGGAGTTATTACCATAAATGAGACAGATGAGGCAGACATCAGTTGGAGGACTCCACAGGCTCATGCAAAAAACACCTGATGCTGGTGGAGAGACTCCGAACCTTGCGCCTGCGCCTTTCAATCTGAACCAGAGCAGTGCGGTATGTCTCCCCCTGGTCTCTGATAGTAAGAGGCTTATATGGATCCACTCTAACCAGATCAATCTACAGCTAGATGTTGCAGCAGAGCTAGACAAGGCCTTCGACAGGTTTCCATACCTGACACAGAACCAGACAGCTGCGCTGGCTCAATGCTGCTCCCTGCACCCAGACCAGGTGAAGGTGTGGTTCATGGTACAGAGGCTCCGCTATGGCATCAGCTGGGACTATGAAGACATCCTCAATGTTCAGAGGAAACTCTTCACAAGCCGGGGAACGGAAGAGCTGAAAAGCGATAGAAGAAAGGAGAATAAATGGAAAAGAGAGGTAAAAGAGTCTGGCAGGAAGGAGGCAGGAGAGGTTAGGAGGGAGCAGAGTGCAAATGAGGGAAGGATGATGGGAGAAAATGTGAGGGCTAATGAGCCATTGGAGATAAAAAGTAAGCAGGAGCAACCAGTAAAGTACAGATGTGTAGAACTCGAGAAGGACCAAAGGAAAAAATGGAAAAGGATGACAGCGACAGGCACAATGGGGGGAAAGAAGAGAAGTGTAGATGAGGGTGTTATGGAGAGTGCGGGGGAAGCAGAAATAACAAGTGATGAAGTTGAAATGAAGTCTACCAGATCCAAACCCACCCAGTCAAAAACAACACATTTTACCAGAAAGACAAACAAAAGACTCATCCAAGAGTGGCCTGCCCGGAAGAGCTTTGTGGTGCCTGATGAGGTGCTGGATGCAAGTTCTCCGGTGCAACTTATTCATATGACACAAATAGAGAAAAAGGTGGAGGGAAAACTGTGTGCAGAGTCAACAAACCCAAGTGGTGCCCTCACTGATGGTGGCAAACTGAAAAAGCTCGAGGAAGGGGCCGATAATCCTGTTGTTGCTCAGATCCGCAGCAGTACAAAGAAGCAGAGTCAGTTGGTGATGATGAGGGCGGCTTTCTTGGAATGCCAGTATCCAGACAGTGAGGGCTACAACCAACTGGCGATGCTGATTGGCGTCTCCCGTGGCGTGTTGGTTCAGTGGTTCAGTGACATGCGCTATTACATCAAGAAGGTAATTCCGCGCTGGATGAATCAGGAGCAGCACAGGCGGGTGCTGGCCAACATCAAGTACCGGCAGAACCTGAACGAACTGGCAAAGTCATGTCGGGGTGGTGGAAAAGCAACCTAGAAGATGAAGCTGGACAGGTGTGAGAACTGTGGCAAAGTTAAAGGTGTGCAGGTGCCTCCAGAGGAGAATGATGCCACAGGCTCTGCTTGTTGTGCTGTTGAACTTTAAGTGAGCTTTTTTTACACAGATGTTTGATAAAGGTTGCCAGGTTAAGAAATGTTCTTGTTAATTTGCCTTCTCTTTCATGTAGAATGCATTGTTGTAATACTGTTATTGTGGTTACTTAAATGTGGGGTGAGTCATTCTGGAGTAAGCTGAATTTCTCAAAGTCTCTTCACTGTCTCTGGTCCTGTAAACGGAAAACAAACAAAGTGGCTCCGACCGAGCGACACAACAGTATTCCAGCCAATCAGCAACAGGTGCCATTCATGATCGTGCACAGGACAAGGCCGAAGTCTGGCATGCGTCAACAGTTTTTCTCCAGAGTGACTGGCCCCACCTTTACACGTTTGTTAACATATATTGACCATCTTTTCAAAAGATACTCATTCGAAAAGTAGATCCACATCGATGAGTCCCTTTTTGCTGTGCAGACGTTTTTATTGTCATTCAAGTAAAACACTTCCATTGCTTGTTTGAGCACAACTTTTCTCATGTTGAGTTACATTAAAATATTCATAAACTACAAAATGAATAGCTACTTTTTCCTCAGCGCCCTAATATTAGAGTGGTTTTTCATGTGGAAATAGCCACAACATGATTTCTGTGCTTTGTTATCGTCTGGAATCTCAGAGTGGATAGAAACAAGAGCTCACCTGCCAACAATTCTAGGATATCATGTAGAATATATTGCACAAAAAAAATAGAAAAAAACTACATGAATAACTGTGACACTCAGTCAGATCTCTGTTGTTACTTAAGGCCATTTCTGACACTTAATCGTCAAAGATGTGTGTCCTTTTGTCTGTTACACTCTGTTTACAACCTGAAGTAACGTCAGAATAATAAATTGTAGACTAATATGATACACAATCATATAGTAACCCTGTGTAAGACATCACATTTACAGGCCCCTGTTGGCTATATCAGTTCCAGCTGGCTGTGTACTCCGCCCTCTGTGGCTGCCAAATCTCTGCGCCTTCGATAATGCGGCGGATCATGGAGGCAGAGGTGATAAGCAGGTGTCCAGCAGCATGTAGGAGGGTGGAGGCTACACGCAGGGCTTCTCTGAAAAACAGACCCGAGATACGGTGTCATCAGCGTGATGAGTACCCTTTGATCTCTGCCGCTGTGCAGTAAATTTGTAAAAATCTTATTGCAGTCCCATTCAAGCTTGTATCTTTTTTGATGATGTAACAACACATCAGTCAATCACTGGGACATACGTTCTGCAGAACAAGCTTCTTTTTGTCATTTGAACGTAGCTTCTCTGTTACATTTTGAGTTTCTCCCCCTTCCCCTGGGCTTACCTGAGGACTTTCTTGGGTCCCAGACACTGGAAGTTAGCACTCACGGAGTAAAGGCCTTGAAATGTGGCCTTCACACTCAGGGAGCCAAATACATCCTTCGGGCTCATCCTGTAAAGGTCGAAGGTGACACGAGCTATGTCTCTGCCGGTCCGAGGCTTGTTGTGGTCTTGAGATCTGGGCACAACAGAGTCCTGGGGTATCAGAGACATCAGTCACATTAAAGGAGTCGTCTAAGGTATGAAATGAGTAAATATGGAGCAATTTGATGAATAACATTTGGCTTCTTTGGTCAAACGTGCCTGCTGTCGTGTCCATGTCTGTCCAGGCTGCAGGGCCATGAGCATGGTGTTGTCGGGCAGGGTCATGAGGAACTCGTCGGAGTCCACCTCTGTACCGTCCTCCTCACAAACCAGAGACAGAGACGCTGCTGACAGGTACAGCAGCAAAGTCTGGCATACCTACAGCACAGAGTGAGTGAGAGTGGGTTCCCCATGTGTTCCACAGGTTTAATATAGGACT